>NC_090937.1:424787731-425090761 GCF_040938575.1 Ambystoma mexicanum | reverse complement strand
TGCTAGCGGTATATGCACACAGACGTACAGTTTGTGGTTACTGTGCTCATTGGTATGGAGAGATCAATTTTGTATGCTGTATGGTACATCTACACAAACTAATGGCTTCCTGGTAAAAACCTATGAAAATCAGTGAAAAAACTTTGTTAAACCGACGTTATGGCTAAGTAACGCTAATAATAACCTATCCAGTTTACAAAAAAAAGTTGTTAAAGGGACATTATGGTTAAATTGTGTTACTACAAACCTATCACCTTCACTGAAAAATATATACTGAAGGAACTTTCTGGATTCACTGCCCTACTAAAAAACTATTAAATAAAACAACACAAACGTTGTTAAAGGGACATTATGGTTAAGTTGCACTACTAAAAAACCTATGAAATTCAATGGAAAAACATTGCTACAGGGACGTTATGGTTACAGATAAAACCGAAAACCGCCAGAAATGTGCCAGTTATGGTAAGGTACGCAACCATAACTTGTTCTACCACTGTGCACTGCAAAGACTATCACCCATGACCTCAAAGATGACATCACAAATGTCATTTATGACATCACTGATGCCATCACATTTGCCTTTAGTTTGAATAAAAGGACTCCACAAGGGATTGTTAATATAATGTTTCCACAAAACTATCAGAGGTCAATGGGAGAACTATCATGAGATACATAAATCAATATACAATCCATTGCTATAAACACCATTGCACTACAGACTTCTTTGCAGTATAGCAACCACCTCATGCAGAAACGTAGGCATTGTCTGCAGCATGCACCATAGAGGTCCAATATTCAAATGTTGCCGTGTTACACAGTGCAATGCTGAATGCTTTATTTTCAGAGTTTTGCATACTGAGAAACATGTAATAAGTACCTAATACCCCCTCACTTACTACATATTTATACTACTATACACAAACCATAAAGAGAGTACAACGCACACAAATATGCCCACATATCGTAAAAATAATGTAAGCAAAAAAGCAAAAGCAGCTTTGTTATCAGAACATTTTCCTAACCTAATTGATTATCTTCATGCACAGAAATGATTGCTGTGTTTCAGGCCTGCTTCCTCCCCTATGTACATGTATCACATGATGTGGCTTAACCCTTAAGAGTGTAAGGACATATGAGAAGGATAAGGTCTACGCATATAGTCCCTTTTGAATGTTTACTTACTGTCTGCCAGTGAATAAAACCACCTGCCCTTCATGTGTCAGTGAACAAAAAAAGAGCGAGCCAGACATGTGATGGCAACAGTGATATAATCAATTAAATTTGTGATGTCATCTTTGAGGTAATGGGTGTTAGTCCTTGCAGTGCACAGGAGTAGTGCAAGTTATGGTTGCATACCTTAGCATAACTGGTGAATTTCTGGGGGTTTTCGGTTTTTCCTGTAACCATAACGTCCATGTAGCAATGTTTTTCCACCATTGAATTTCATACATTTTTTTAGCAGTGCTACTTAACCATAATGTCCCGTTAACAATGTTTTTTGTTGGTTTATTTGATAGTTTTTTAGTAGGGCAGTAGATCCAGAAAGTTCCTTCAGTATAGATTTTTCAGTGAAGGTGATAGATTTTTAGTAGTGCAACTTAACCAAAACGTCCCTTTAAACATGTTTTTTGTTGGTTATATATATATATATATATATATATATATATATATATATATATGAAAAAAAACTTTGTTAAAGGGACGTTATAGTTAAGTTGCACTAATAAAAACCTATGAAATTCAATTAAAAAATGTTGCTAAAGGAACGCTATGGTTACAAGTAAAACCGAAAAAACCCAGAAATCTACCAGTTATGGTAAGCTAAGCAAACATTTCTCGCACCACCACTGTGCACTGATAAGACTAACGCCCAGGACATCACAGATGACATCACAAATGTAATTGATGACATCACTGATGACAAAATTATTATTATTATATATGATTAGGTTTCTGTATTAACAACAACAACACTCCAATACAATGATTTTAGATTAGTACATTCTTTAATAGATAAAGTAGTGCATGATAGGTCACCCGATCACCCCTGACATCTTGTTACCAACAATATAAACACAACCCCTTATAAGGACTTTTCATCAAAATGTATTTCACATGTGATGTCATCAATTACAATTCTGATGTCATCTTTGATGTCCTGGGTGTTATTCTTAGCAGTTCACGGTGGTGGCACGAGTTATGGTTGCTTAGTTTACCATAACTGGCAAATTTCTGATTTCTGGGGTTTTTGGGTTTTACTTGTAACCATAATATCCCTTTTACAAAGTTTTTTAATTGAATTTCATAGGTTTTTATAAGTGCATCTTCACCATAACGTCCCTTTAAGAAAGTTTTTTCATTGAATTTCATGTTTTTATTAGTGCAACTTAACCATAACGTCCCTTTAACAACATTTTATCCGTGAATTTCATGGGTTTTTACCAGTGCATGATATTTTCCTACAACTTGCTAATATCATACTTACCCAATATAGCAATATTTGTGTTCCATTTACAACGTATCACCTTAAAACTCTGCCATTTCCCACCTTCTAACATCATTTTCAACACTTTTATACACTTTTTGGAACTATTTCAACTGGTTTTGCATCCGTAGATGTCTACGCACATCTGACTTCATTGCGGCCCTTCCGGACAGTGCCACATGACCATACGCTGGTGCGCGGCATGATGATGTGTCCGAGAACCCGTCCGCACTTCACTATAACCTGTGTGCTTCACGGGCAGTTCAGAACTGCATTTTCTACTGATCTAGGAACTTTTAACTTCAGAATTTCCCTTGCTCAGCTCCTACACCTATTCCTACTCATTATCCATTAACAATCTAGTACACAGTAAATACTTTTAGCAAAACTGCTATTTATCTTAAAATGGCATCAGCTAATGCCATCCCTCCTCCCCTAGATCCACCCTCACTACTGTATTCAAGGCGCATGAGAAACACTGCCCCCTACCTTAGAAATAACACACTCACAACATTTTCCCCTGTCCACGTGCCCCTCCATATTAGAGTTTGGTGCCTCATCCCTCATTTCCCTCCACACCGTTCGTTCTAAGCTCTCCTGTTAAAAAATAAAGTACATCTGAAAACAACAAAAGACATGTTCCTTTAGGAAACACCTTTCAAAGTTAAAAAATAGAATAAAAAAAATGTTTAGACTCCATCTACTTTACATTTCTCAGTAAAGTACATAGACTCAATAAGATTTTCCAACATTACCATTTGCATTTTGTTTAATGCTACTGGGGATATTGTGGTGTTCAGCGCCCGTTTCAGGGACTGCAACGGTGGATAATGGCCCGGCAGCCCAAGTTATTAGCCCAAGTGAAGCAAGGGTGTATAACGAGGTCTCCGGACCATTATCCCCCCATTCGTTCCCCTGTAGTGAAGGATGAAGGCCATTTGCACCCTCTATTCCCAAAGTGGGAACCTGGTGTGCTAAAAAACAGGATGTAGGAAGGAAAATCTGTTTCTGTCCACCATATAAAGGGAAGGCAGGATTACATACAGGGCCACTCTTCGCTTTCCATGGCAGCCTGCAGAAGGTGAAAAGAGAACCCTATTACCATATTACCAGAATCACATTTTTCTTCCCTTTCAAACCTATCCCAATTTAAAATAACTTTACCACAAAGCCAGTCCCAGGTGGACTTTGCCACTTTAACCCCATGTGTTGTCCCTCGTGGTCATGGCCAGTAGCCAGATTGTCCAGATCATGGCATTATTCCATGACCCGGACAATCTGGCCACTGCCCATGGCCACAGGCTACAGCTCAGTCACCAAAGATGTATCACTATTTTTTGTATCTACTTTATGACACTTGTCAAAAAATAAAACACGGGCACATTTCCAAAACCATGCTTTCAGGTCCTTGCCAATGCTCCTTACACAAGTTTACTAGAAATCCACCCATGTTTTATTTTTTCAAAAGTGTCAAATGTATGCACATATTATAGTCATATAACCTAGCCCCCACTTGACAAAATCCATTCAGACCTTACGAAAACATTTGTATCTAGATCTATAAACTTTATGCAAACCTTTGTGTAGATTTGTCAAATGGCACCACATTTAAAAGACTTTACAATATTTCCAGGTGCCCTCTCTAATTTTGCCCTCTCTTGACAAAATCCCACCAAATGCTACAGAAACATGTATATCTAGATCTATAATATTTTTACAAACCTGTGTGTAGATATGTCAAATGGCACCACATTGTAAGCCTTCACAATATTTGGGTGCCTCCCTCTAATTTTGCCCCCTCTTGCTAAAATCCCACCAAACTTCGCAAAAACATTTATATCTAAATCGATTATCAATTTGCCAAATTAAGCGTAGATCCATCAAATGGCACCTCATTTATAAGCCTTTACATTATTTTGGGACCCCTCTCTCTAATTTTGCCCCCTCTTGACAGAATCCCAAAAATCCCATGCAGTTTCATTAAGTGGCGCCAAAGTTATAAGCCATCCAAGAACTGCTTTTCGACAACCTGTAATGCAGAGGCATCCACGAACTTCACAGGACTGTTCACAGACTTTTACGGGAATAACACCTATTTTTTGTTTCTTGCAGCCATATCCCATCCCATACTCATCACCCCTCCTCAGAGATTATTTTATAAGTTTAACAAGTGCAATGTTGTGTTTTTTAATATGTTTTTACTGCGATGTCTGCAGACAGCGGCCGAAGTCTGCGGATCCAAGATGGCTGGTGTTTTGAAAAATCAAACGCACTTCACGCTTTTCACATCCAATCAGTGGGCATGTCTGATATACCCAGACAGCACGTTGCCTTCTAAGCCAATCAGAGTCCGGTCGTGGACCGAACAGCGAAATGAGTCTGCAGACCGGACTTACATATAACAAATTTTTTAGGACCTACTTTTTGGTCGTTTTCAAAAAACTACTGGACAGATTTCCACCAAATTTACAAAAGCATGCTTTCGGGACGAAGCCATCGCTCCTGCCGCAAATTTGGTGAAAATCCATCCAGCGGTCTGGGCTGTAGGCGTGAGCAATTCTTTCTCCATTCATTCTATAGAGAAAAAAAAAAACAAGTGGGACCCCCCCTATAATATTGCCCCCACTTGACGAAACCTCACCAAACTTTGCAGCCCATATACTTTTATTGCCAAGTTTGGTGAGGATTCATCCAGGGGGAGCGAAGTTATAAACTGCCCAAAAAGTGCTCTTCCTATGGGTTTAGCAACTTAACCATAACTACACACCTGCTACCATGGGGCCTGTAATATATACATATATATAGATTCTTACACGCTCTTCAGTGAAACTCTCAACCTGAAAATCACCAAAATTATACAGACTGGACAACATAAAAAAATCCGGCAAAAAAATTTCAAATTACAAAAATTGCACAAAAAAGACACAAATAAATGGTGGGAAGTCAAGTCCCTCCAGAATTACCTAGACAACAAGCGTATACCAAAGGGATTAAGGATCTTTACCATCTTGACATATGAAGACCCGGATCCAGATATGCTATGAGGGTGGGGCGAAGCGACAAATGACTGCTCATTCAGGATGTTGACTATCTTGATCAAGTATGCAAAAAGTGATAGAGTTAAAGCATTGGCAGAAATACAGGAGCTATAGGCTGCTGTCTACACAGGGACAAAATCCAATATAGAAAAAGATATGAAAATTCAGATGGATAAGAACATAAGCAAATATGAGAATGAAATAAAAGATAGAAAACAAAGAAAATTCCTGAGAGACAAGGATGATTACGCCATTGGCAGAATCTCTACTTTTGCCAGGAAATATGACAGTATCAGAAAAGGGATATGTACAGTAGAGAATGCAATCATACTCAATGCTCCATATTTGGGTTTGGTAGTGGAAGAGAGCACCAGCACCTCGACAGCGTCCTCTATTAGCAGCAATGATGACACTCACATTTGGCTGAATTTTTTAGAGGAGATGAGACTCCCACATCAAGCAGGCAAGACATTACAGGGAAGAAACCAAAACAGAGGCAAACGATTGGGGCACAGAGTGAAATCTCGAGGAAGAACAGAAGAGGTTCAGAGGGGAAAAAAGAAAATGAAGAGACCATGGGGAGACTGTCAGATGCGCTCTGGGAAGGGCAGGAAGATGTAACATCAGACATCATAATGCAAGTAGTCAACCTCTCAGATAGAGTCCTAATGACCACAGAGAATGTAGTATTGATGAAAGGACCCTCTTATTGTCTCACCTCTAAGTTTGATTACCTACAACCAGAGATTGATCTACATCGCTTCATATGGAAAATAATATTGGCCAAACACAATGAAAACATGGACTCTTCACACAAAACACAAAAGATCAAAGCTAATCCTTCCATTTTGACCAGTAAGGAAATACCAGCATTATGTGTTCTTGATTCAATTCTTAATGAGGAACCACTGATTGGGGAAGTGGAACTGAACAGAGATGAATGCAATGTGACTCTCCCGCATACTATAGATACTACCATGACAATAACAATTGATTTGAAAAGAAAATCCAAGTTCAGCCCACATAACCTGAATCGTTCTAGCATTGATCTATTCAGAGATTGAATAATAGATCATTTAAAAATGCTGGCATCTGGATCTAACGTTAAGAAAAAGCAGAATTTGACAGATGCACAATGGCAAGCCATGGAAGATTTAAGAGCAGGTGAGTCAATTTTAATCATGTCCTCTGACAAGGGGGGCATTGTGGCAGTGCTCAACGCAAGGGATTACAAGTTGGAAGCCACCCAACAACTTAGGGATGTAAATAATTATGAAAAACTAACCACTGATCTGCACCCAAGATATAATAACAAGTATGATATCAAACTTCAAGGATGGTTTGAACATGGCTTACTGGAATGGGATGAGAGAATGTATTTAACCAAAGATTTCAAACAATAGCTATCATTCCTTTCATTCCAAAAATACAAACATTAAAGAAGAAGCCACTGGGCAGACCAACAGTGGCTTCCATTAACTATCTATTAGAGAATGCTTCCAAGTTTATTGACAAATTCCTTTTCCCCTTCGTTGAAACTCTATCTTCTTATGCAAGGGATACAACTGACTTCCACATACAAATTGACAATGTTCCCTTGAATGAAGGTTATCCACTGATTACCATATATGTTGTGTCATTGTACACATGTATCACACACCAACAAGGTATCAGGGCAGTGAACGATATCTGTCTACAAGATCCCTTATTCATAGAGACCATTCCCAAATGATTTTGGATATGTTACTGTTTTGTGTTACACTTAACTCCTTTATGTTTGATGGACAGTTCTACAATCTACTGTGCAGTGCAGCAATGGCAACCTCAGTAGCCCCAACCTACTCACATTTATTTATGGGGAAATGGGAGGAAAAGTTATTTGCTTCAGATGAAATGTCCGTACAAATGAATAAGGTGATACTATGGTGAACATATATAGATGATATTTTTTATATTATGGGACGGCACAGATGTAGAGAGGCTGGAATTTTTTTAACTCCTTAACATAAAAGATGAGAATCTAAGATTCACAGTACAGCACAACAGAGAGGAGGTTGTATATTTGGATATTAAGATCAAGGTAGTAGGAGGTGAAATTACTACTGAACTACACCACCAGGAAACCAGCACAAACTCTGTATTGAATGGTACCAGTGCACACCCAACAAGCCTGAAAAACAGTACACCCTACAGAGAATGTTTAGGCATTAAGTAAAATTGTAGTGAAGAAAGAACCTGTAAGAAAAATGCCAAAACAGCAGCCGCCAGATTTTGTGCAAGAGAGTATTTGAAAGTGGTCATTTGCAAAGCATGTGGCAAATGTTCAAAGAAGACTAGCAGTGACATACTCTCCATAGGCAGGATGAAAAGCTTGAAGCCCAAGGAGCAGACTGACTGTATTAGATTAATTACGACTTTCAACGAGGGAGCCACGATTCTAGGGAAATACTGGCATCTCTTGACTAGAGACCAAGATATCCGTCAACGTATACAAGCAACTACGAGTATAACATTCATAAAAGCTGCATCTATTTAATCAAAACTGTCACCAAGCCTATTTCAATTGGCTGTCCCCCCATCACCCACAGGATGGTTAATGGATAAAGCTACTGACCTATATAAATGTGCTAAATGTAAGGCTTGCCAATTTGGGATTAATATCAACAGCTACAGACACCCACACACTGGACAAGAAATCAAAATTAAGAAGTTGATGACATGTCTAACTACATTTGTCATATATATAATTTCATGTAACTGCAAATTATGGTACATTGGTAGCACCAAGTTGGAGGTTAAAGCCAGAATATTACAACATCTGAGAACCATAAAAAAACTGTGATATGACATATACTTTGGCTAAGAATTTTGAGGAGGTTCATCAAGGGGACATATCTTTCTTCAAATATTTTGCCATGTATACAATATCCCACCACCCTAGCAGAGGCAACAAAGACAATATACAAGCCAAATGTAGATACATCATTGAGTATGATTCCAAGACTCCAAAAGGACATAAGGACCAAGAACTTTATACATTTGCGTGCGATTAGCAAAGAATGCCTTGTGAATCCCTTAAGTACAGGTCTATGAATCATGTCAGATGTAATATTGATTAACAGGTTTACTTTAATGTTATTGTAATGTGTATTTATATGCAAACCAATGTTTTGCACAGTCGACAATTCATGTTATTTAATATCACCCTCTTAAGCAATAATTCACTCCAGCGGTATTAAGACCATAATATATAATATTTGGATCCAAGTGTACTTGTACTGTTTCCCATCATTAATAAGTATGGGATTACAAATCAGAACAGATTTTTCAGAGAAATGCAGGCTTTAATGAATTGAAGTTTATTTATTATTATGCACTTTATGATATAATTGTTTGTTTAATTAATTGAGAATGTTATTTAAAGACTTGCATAATGAATCCCATGGTTCACTATGCAGTTTTAGCACAACTTGTATGTATTGGCTAATAGTTTGATCCTAGAAAACAATCGGACAATTCATTGTTACTGTCTTGAATTATCATGCACAAAGCATTACACACCTTACTATGGAGTATTACAAGTATTGCTAGGCACCCTGCGCCTTATGTACCCCAATTCAGCCTCAGGATGCATAATAATTGATCAGTAGCCTGACCTCAAATGCTGAGCTGCACATTATGAGCTATTGCGGCTTGATCTCCAAAACTATTTAGACATTTTAAAGCATAACACATTGTATAATGGTACTACTATAATGTATTGAATGTCAAATGCTTTGCCTTTAATTTTCTGAATTGATTTGTAAAAAGCACTAAGCACTTTATTATGGAATATCCACAATTGCTACTAGACACTATTCACTTGATGTACCTGAACTTAGCCTTCAAGACTATGAGGGTTCAAATCCAAAGTGGGTTAAAAAACATATTGTTAACAATATAAACCATCACAGATATCTACAGCAGTTATAAATGTATTTTGCAAAGATGCAAATATATGGATTGTATTGACACATGTACTAGCTTGCAGAGTTATTAAGGTGAAAGACCCAATGGGCCTCATTCCGACTTGAGAGGTAATGGATAACGGTCACTGGTAAGGAGACCGGTGCCGTTAAACCCTTACCGCCCAGTTCCGAGGTCCCTTAGCGGGTGCCGCAAAGGACGTGTGGTCTGACCACACGTTCTTTAAAGGTCCCGCTAAGGCACCAGGGTGCTAATTACGGGCCTGCTGCTAGCAGGCCCGTAATTAGCGCCTTCCCCATTCCCATTGAGCCCTATGGGGGCTCAAATGGGAATGGGAAATGGTTGGTTGAATGGGGCATACCGGGTCTGCACAGGTCGGAATGTCCCGGTAAGTCCCCATTCAACCAGACAGGACACGGACCCGGTATTGGAGACAGCCATGGAACAAATAGCGCCATGGCTAACTCCAATCTCGGAATGAGGCCCAATGTATATACATATAGCAAGAACATGTTCCAACATGGCTGGCTGCATTGCCTGTGCTAAAACAGGACTGTTTTAGGCTATCAAAACAAAAGAGGGACATTGAAACAGATATAAACAGGTCTTTGCGAATTTTGGTACAACAATCTGACGAAGCCCACTAGAGTGAAATGAGTTTTTGTTTGCTGTCCGTTATGTCCACGTTTAACTTAATAAATGAAATGAACTGAAGCCTGAGGAAGTCAGAGTCAATTATTTAATCTATTGGAGAGAGTACTGCCATTTTCAGGCAGAAGAAGCCGTCTCCTGCTTGTTTACTCTGTAATACGCTTCTCAATAAGCATATTCTATTTTATAACCACTCTAGCAAATGCCATGCATTGCAGCATTCATCACCTGCTCACATGAAGCAGTAAACAATTAGAATGCTCTGTGCTTCAACATGTTTCTTTTCACAAGCATTGTGGTGAACGTAAAAAAAATGTATATGTTCATGTATAGCAGCACTGTGTCACTGTTTCATAAAATAAAGGAAAAGCAGATAAAATAGATCTTTAGACCATTTCTAAGTGACACTTACTGTCTGACAGTTTAATATGTTGGCAGCACATGCATGCATCCCAACATCACCCATGTTGATCTATAGGTGCTTATTAAGTCTTTATTGTATCCCTTGCACTCTGTCACTATTAATTGACTTCACCCATTATGAAACTCAAACTACAAGTACCAGAATGCACAGAAAAAAAGATGACTGAACATCAAGATTAAAAACTGTGACATTAATATCAAATACACATATACAATGCTGTGCTTTTCAAAATGTCTTATTAGGAAATATCTTGAAGAAAGCAAATGGAAAGCAGCACTGTGTCACTTTTTCATAAAAGAAAGTAAAATCAGATAAAATAGATGTGTACACCATGTGTAATTAGCACTCAGTGTGTGCCAGTTTACATTATTGCCAGTACATGTATAACTCCTAACATAACACATTCAAATCTTCAGCTGATTAGGTAGTCCAACCTTTTTCTCTACAATCTATGAGTTGTACTCAAACTTTCATAATGGGAAAAGTGGAACTACAAGTCTCATAACGCAAACAAAAAACCTAGGACTACAAAAACACCTACAGATTAAAATGCATCATGTTGGCAAGTATGCATATACTCCATAACATATTAAACCTCCACACACCAACTGGCATTTAAAAGTGTACTACAAAAATGTTCCATAAACTCTTCTTCTCTTTTACAAAACGTTACAGAGCTTCTATAAATGCACATACACATTTCTTAATTTTCATGAAAATGCTCCTAAAAGCAACCATTTTTAACCATCCACCAATGCGATTAACTGTTTTTCCCCACCTCTCCTCCTTCTTTCATAAATATGAACCTTGCTTACTAAAAGTACTTCGTCATTACCACATATCATCACTAACTTTCTTTTACAATTACAGGAAAGAAGCACATCACTGAAGTTAACAACTGAAAAAAGAATACCCTTCGCATCCAACAAAGTAAGTACGTTAAGGTAGCATGTAAATGAATGTTATTACAGCAGCACAGTTGCACTATATATTACCCCAAACTACTCTTTTAATACCACCATTTCTTTCACTCTAGCACATTATATTCCACATAATCTTCCCATCTACACACCACCATTGCAACAACCACTCTGGTGCTCAAAACAGCACAATCAACCTACAGATTGCATAACACCACCACTCCCTTACTCACTAACTCAACATCATCACAACTCTGCTGACTCTTACTCTCACAACCTTCCCAACCAAACCTAATATACCACCTCACATTCAAACAGTACTCTATGCATCTCTACAATCACACCCATAAACCCATGCACCACACATGCATACACATTGAACAACTTCCCAATGCAAACATTCTCTTTTCCCAACAGACACAACACAATGCCTACTAAAAAACAACTCTGTTGAAAACAAAGAAATAACTGAGCTACAATTACACCAAATAGTCATGCACTGCTAAAACAATTTATAAAAAACATGTAAACAAAGGAGCTAGTAACCTCACTCAACAAAACTAAACCAGCCACGACTAAAAAAGGTAAGGCCCCTCTTGCAAAAACTAAAAGTAAAAAATTATGTACAAAGAAAATCAGACCTACTAACAAACCTAACCCTCTATCTACCAGTGTCAATGCAGTCACGGTACAGTAGTCCAAACAAAAGAAGTTACAGAAAATGTTCCACCGTAGAGTTCTTCACAATCTTATAAAAACATCTGAAAAGTCAAAATCTACCCTTAAAAAACTACTGCAGGAGAGTAATCCTGCAAGCTCCAATTGACAGTGTTATTCTAGTAAAGAGAAAATCTTTTATATTGATTTTATTCAGAATTAAACCATTAACTGAATGAATCAATAAATTACAAAAAGTACTTCTAAACATCTGCTGTGTCAATGTAGAGACCTTTTCAAACTTCGGTGATGTTGAATGGATTCACACAAGCAACACAGAACCATACTTCAATAAAGAAGCTAATAAAGAAGAACAACAAAAAAAAATTGCCACAGACAATAATGGTCGAGGGTATGAACAAGTGGAACACACCAGTATGGCAAATTAAACCCTTATAGAAAAAAGTCCCAAACAAACTTTGAACCGAATGCTCTTTTCACCCAAACAAACCGTCCAGTGTACAAATGGACATGCAGCTCAATGTGTAATGTATGGCGAAAAACCTTTAAATCTTTACGATAATTCCTCAATCACTATGTGAAACTAAAAGACAAAAGTAAAATGAAACCTTTACAGACCATAGACTCCTGTCCAGTGCACAGCCACACTGGTCTGCGGGGACATACATTAGCCCTCATTTTAGGAACTGCTTGCAAACGCACTTTCCAGCACATCAAAATGTTTGCAACACACCATTCTACTATATGGAATCTTGTGCATCGACTATACTATGCAATAAGTCCTTCTCTAGAACTGCAGAATTTAAATAACATTCTCCTACATGGGACAGCCAAAGAAATGCTTCAAGAAATAGAGCACAGCCAACGTAAATACTTTGGAATAGAAGTTGATTTAGAACATTCTGTACCTTTAGAAAATATTACCGAAAACCTCATAAACATCAACGTCCTAATAAAGACATGCAAAAAAGAAATAGCTAAGTTTCAAAACACATCTGCTGAAATACAAGAACAAATATATGTGTGTTGTTGCAGAACATTTTATAAAAAGAGCACAAAAATAATAGATCTAGCCTACAAAATAGAAGAATAGAATCCAAATAGTTCCAATTAGCTTTATATCTAACAGCAGAAACTAACTATAAAAGAAATGAATCCTCAACAGTATGCACGTACTGCAACACAAAGCTTGACAGTAACCAAATGCCATTGCTTGCTATCACTAATAAATTAGAAATATTCCCACTTCTAAAAGCTCTCCAACAGCTTAACTTGTACGAGAGGATTATGAGCTATACCCATTTCAAGCTATAATATGCCTTCAACTGAAATCAGCCAAATTACCTTCACCTGAGTTACTAAAGGGCATCCGTGGCAAAGTAGTATATTTGGCAATAAATATAAAAGAAAATGTACAAACTCTAGCAGTGCAATTGCCAATAGTTCAATCTTTTAACGGTGTGCCAACAAAAGACAACACAATTTGGCAACAACAGTCCACTTAAACAAAGTTAGACACACCCTACAATATCTAAAAGAAAACAATGTATACTACAGAGATAGACAATTCCTACAATATCTAAAAGAAAACAATGGGGGTCATTACAAGGTTGTCGGTCTGGAAACAATGGTACCAGTAAGCTTGCTGGTACCATTGTTTCCGGACTAGCAAACTATGAGTTCTGCGAGCGGGTGCCTTTTTAAAGACAAGGAGCCTCATTATAAGGTTCACGCTGACGGAATGAAGGGGGGCGGTATGGGACCGGCCCCCTTCATTCCGTCAGGGCTGATTACAGGGTTCCCATTGCAGGATTTGGATCACATACCTGGTAAAACCAGGCGTGCTTTCCGGGTCCTGCGAGGGGAAGAAGGAGGTAACAATGGGGCACTCATGATGTGCCTGTTGTTACCTCCATCCCCATTCCCATTGAGCCCTATGGGGGCTCAAATGGGAATGGGGAATGATTCCTGCAAAGAGGACCTACCGGGTCCTCCTATGTCAGAGTAACCAGGTAAGTCCCCATTGCAGGAACCCGGTGAAGGAGGCCGGTTTGGAGACAGCCATGGAGCTAATTGCTCCATGGCTGCCTCCAAACTCGTAATGAGGCCCAAGGAATACAAACAGAAGCTATAGCAGCTCTCCCAACAATACCACTAAAATAACAACAACCAGCTCCTTCTGCATCAAACAATACAATCATAAATCTGTCTAGTACAAAGTCAACTGCCTGTCCATCAGAAAAGAAAGACACACATGTCTCTTGTACAGAAAGATCTACAGGCCCATAAAATGGTCCACAAACATAACTATATGGCCCATTTAAACTCAGCAACACAACTGGGGTAAAATTGTTATGCTAATATGACAATGAATCTTCTCTTTCAATTGCCAACGATTGTTCCCAACATTTACTTACACGGCTCAGACTACTTGTGTTTGCAAATGCTCATCATTCACATAAACACCAGAAATAATCCTGACAACATTTACAGTGCCTCTGGTATAAGGCAAGAATTGGACTACTGTTCAGGAATGGTCTAATTTACCATAAACAAACAGAAAGATCCACAAGTATTCCTATTGTACTTAGAACAAGTACTGGAAACCAAAAATATCCCTATAAATGATCGTCCAGATTTCATACACGTGGAAACATATGCACTCTCTGCAACCATGTTTCACAAGACCACATCTCTAATGAACGATTTGTATATGTATCCTAACCAAATTGTGAATCCATTCCATTTCACCAGCTTCTGCAGACTGCAAATCATGGCATATTATGCCCTTTTTGCAATTCAGACAATTGTTCCACCATACACATAAACTCACACAGCCAATATGTCATACTAATGCTTCTAAGGTACAATGCAGATGGTACAAAAAATAACTGTACAAACTTCACACATGGCCAAGTATCTCTTGGAAAGAAAACCTTCACAATATTAGGTATAGTATACCACACTGGTGCCACAACCACTTCAGGGCACTACATTTCATATGCCAAAAAAATAAGTGGTTGGTTTGAATATAATGATAGCCATGTTAATCCAAATCATCGGTTACCAGAATATTTAACACAGTTCTACTTAATATTGTTTCAACCGAAATTTAGTCACTAAACTATAGCACAATTAACAGTTAGAATACAATACCAGGTTAACTACATCCATAATAATACAATAATTCTTAGGAAAGTCAATCTAGCTAGAATACGCCAACAGGTATCTAACTACTTTGAAAATACCCTTCATTCCAAAACACTTCAAATACGCTATCTCAATTCCTATACAACAAAACATCTTCTAACCTCTAATGTAGTTAGAATACGCCAAACAGTATCTAACTACTTCAAGCATTCTCTTAATCATAACACACTTCAAACACACTTACTATCACTTTTAAACTCGCATAACTGTAATATTTTTTTTCCAGTATGGATTCCTGTTTCCAAATGACCCAATGATTATGTAATGTCAAAACAACAGCAGTGTGTCATACACTAATGTTGGACCAAACAAAGTACTTCGAATGTACAGTTTTTTTTGTGAGGGTCTAATAAAAAATATATATATGTACAATTGTGTACAACTACAGCTTTTAAACTATCCTGCTTAACAAATTGTACTGTTTTTTTTCCACAGAATATAAACCAGAGATTCCAGCATCATAACACTATTAACCTAAGTAACCATAACAATTACTATACACATATTACTACTGTGGTGGCCATATCCGGTGGCCAGATTCGGGGGGCATGCTTTAAGCATCCCCTGGTCGATCTAAAGAGTTTTTGTAACTTTTGAGCCGTGCCTGGGGCTCCAAATGTCCTCAGAGCACACGAGTGTCCAGAGAGCACACCCCTACAAAAGGCTATACCCCACTGCTGCACTGCCACAAAATGCTCTTTTGCTGGTTTGCTGATTTGCTGGATAATGGCATTCATAGCTGCGGCTGCCTCTGCCTCAGCACCTCCACCACCACCACGATGATCACCACCTGAAGGGCATGGAGAGGGGAACAGGTGTGGTGATGCAGAGGGGGATCAAAAAGACGATGAGGATGAGGTAGTGGAAGTCCCTGCTAAAAGCTGCCAGTGTGATTCTTGGGTGTGGATGCTATTTACCACCTTTGGAGCGGTACCCAAGGGGAGTGCATCCAAGGTTCAATGCACTGAGTGCAATACTCAGTCATGGAAAGCCTGGAATATGCAGCTATATAGTGACAGCTAAGGTCCAACCACAAGGCAGCAGTTTGGAGGGTCGTCCCTTTCAAAGGCGGTAGTAGCTTCAGTTCCTCTGTCGCATCCTCGACATCTGCTCCTGTCACCACAAGAGACACTCCTGTGGGGCAGTGGATCCCTGAACAGGCCTCAAAGGTCATACATAACGCAGTAGACCCTTGTCTTTTGAGGGTCACTGTACTTTGTATGTACTGTGATGCAATAGTTTGCAGGGGGCAACAGTTCAGAAGTGCTTTCGAGGCTATGGCTGGGAGCACAAGGAACATTGCCCCCTACCTAAGTGAGTCCCATCCAAAATCTTCCTCTCTCCACCTCCCCCTTCATCCCTGTGGTTGGTGCACCTTCCCTACCGTCCCTCCCCTTCCCTTCCTTATGTGACATGTCTAAAAAAGTTTAAAAAATACAAAACACATCAATAAAAAAGGACTCTTTTCAGAGCCACCTTATACAGTTGAAAAATAGAAGTACCAACAAATTGTGCAGGCCCCTGTGTAGCCTGCAAAGACCTTGGCCAGCACAGTAGTCAGTGGACATCTAAAAAAATGTGGGTGGTGGCAGCATCTAAACCATTGAACTCTTTTGCGGGAGAAAGTGATGGCTCTGAAAAGAGCATTTTTTTTTTTTTGGTTTTAGACGTTTTGTTTTCAAGGTTTAGAGAAAAAGTAGGCAACACCCACTGCAAAATGCTTGCTATAGTTGCAAAAAGGGCTGCAAAGTAATTTGGATATTTTACAAATAAAGCTGATTGCCAGCATCAGTAAGATGGACTCCATCTCTGTGGAAAGTATTGGTGCTACGAAATGTAATGTTTTCATTGGACAAGGACGGCATGCCAACATCTCTCAAAAACGTGCAAACAGCCTTATTGACATTGCACCTCGCTTTCTCCATTTGCAGACCAAATGAAGTTTAGCGCAGCCACATCTGTCTCTGGGCAATGCGAGAAAAAATTGCTTGGGAGTTTGGAAACATGTCCATGGCTTTCCTAAATGCCTCCTTCATTGCAAACTGCAGTGAGATCCCCGTAACATGGCCTAAACTGTTTCCTCGACAATGAACAATAATAATGGCTGACGATGGCTTGTCACCTGAGTGGCACAAAGTGGAAGCAAGTCCACCCACTACATGCTGTGCGTTCCATTCCACTGCACATCAACATGATCAAATACAAGATGTGCCGCCACTCCACAGTGCTCTGCATACATCTGCAACCAATTTATCCACGGTTCCACCAAAATTCACAAACTCTGCCCCCTGAAGGACACAGCCATAGCCATCTGCACTCCTTTCAGCAAACAGACCTTCAGCCACAGTCTCCCCTTGCATATAACAGCCAGGAAACTGTGTTGGCCAATACCCTGACCTCCACAGGTCCATTTCCATGCCAGCCATCCTCAAAAGCCCCAGATGTGGCAGTGTCCGTGGATAAATCGTCCAATTCAAGGGCTTGGGCATAGAAGTTTAACCCAGGGTTGGATATTTCCTCTTTAAAAAAAGAGCCTTTTTTTTTAAGGTGCTTGTAAAGAAACACCTTTTGTTTTGTATATTTATTGTTTGTCTCTTCTTTTACTCGTTACTGCCTTATATGAACCTCTTCCAAGCATCCCTTAAATTGTAAAGGAAAATGGCATTTCCAATGTTGGACAAAGAAATGCCATCTGCAGTGAAAAAGTTCACATTCAGAGAATGAATGTTCTTATTGTGGAAAGAGAACATCCGAGCACTATGTATAAATGAAGACATGCCTCTGTTTACAAGACACCTTCCCGCATCTTGCTGAGGACAGAAGAAATTGGAGTTGTTCCATACTGCTCTAGGTGGTATGTGTGAGAAAACCACCTTTGCATTGGGGAAAAGCAGCATCAGCGCCTTCACCAAGTCCTTCAGTGCACTGAGCTAACTTGCAGCACTGATATAACCCAAATGCACTCCCCACATTGCCCCACTAGAACATCAGGAGTAATGTAAGTGGCCATATCTCTGCAACGTGCAAGTACTCATTGCAGATTGCAGCCAGGCACACCACCCCACAAAGCCTCCACTTCCTGAAAGCCAAGATTGGTTGAAATGCCACTTCCCTCTGAACCTCTGATCACTCACAAAGGAATCCCCCACCATCCACACACTAACGCTCTCCATCTCTCCGAAAACAGCCATCTTCACTACACACAGCAATGAAAACAAGTATTACCCTATCTTCCTATAAAGCACAACCTGAACACATGATTGTTGAATCCCTGTAGTCCCATGTTCATGCCAGGCATGTTGAGATGACCCGGATGTGGCGCACCCTTCTCCCCCTTCCACTTTGCTCTTTTCAGCACTCCATCATTGGTTATTCTTAACCAGTCACACACTCATCCACCAATCACAGCCCAAGAACTCTACATCTAACTCTGTCATCTCAGTTCAACACTACGGATGTACTGTTCAACACTGAGAGTACAGGTCTCCTGTGATTCCCAAACACCTGCATCAAAAAGTACTTCCAGATTCATCCACATCTGCATCCATCAACACACACTACATGTATGCATATATTTTGCACAGTACATTTCGAACTTGTTTGCAAATGCCTATGAACAGAGTTCCTGCCACTTATCCTGCATAAGCTACTCAATAATCATACTCTCATTTGTCCGATCTCCTCACACCAAGGGGTACTTACATACAATGCTGTACTTTCAAAGTTTTATTTTACTGTCCACTTTCATAACCACATAGTTCCATTTTAGCAGGACTCTCTGTTTTTTTTCTAAAAAACAAAACATAAAACCACGTTGGGAATATTTCCTCAACATGTTCAAGTGCCAGATCCTATTTGAAACTTCAATATATTACCACGACATGCATGCGTGCCCATATCACCCATTCTAATGTGCACACTCTTATTTTCTTATTTAATTCTGTCACTTTTAAAACCACTTCTCCCACTAACACACCTGCAGTAAAACTCCCACGAAGCACACAGAAAACAAAAATGAAAAGCGGATGTATGTTAACAAAGGATGCCAGGGACATGGATTGCACAATTAAGAAAATGCACTGCGTTTACAACTACTCGTTTCAGTACCATTTGAAGGAAATCACATAAATGCATGTGCACATTTACAACAGTGCTGCCTGTACATTTTAATAAATAGATACAAGGAACAGCAAATGATTTCTCCAACATACTTCTAAAGGACTCAAAGTTAACAAAATTGGACAGACTAACATTCTTCTTTCTAATCTGTACATCTTTCTTGGCTTCTGCCTCTTCTCAGCCTACTACGACTTGCACCACTCCATTTCCAATACAGATAGTGCAACAACAACTCTCACACTTGGAGAACTGCAGCCCCATATGGCATACTTATTACAGGACCAACAGCCCCAATACCAACAATGCTGGTGCTCTGAAGTCCCCATTCCTATACAGTGGTGTACAATTGCAAACATGTAGAGACTAACATTTTCCAACACATGGCCTGTAATTTCCGAGCAACACTGGGAAGCTTGCTGCCAAACTAGTATTAGGAATCTGGTGGCAACCCGTTTGCACCAACATCATTGTTACAACTGTACATGTAATCACGTCCAATGTTACTAACTGTTCTTCCCAACAAGTCCTCCTACAGTGTAAAATAATGTGCTCTCCCAGTACAATTTTTTTGCCATTACCACACATACCCACTGATTTTCTTCTTTTGCAATTGCAGTGATGAACAGCCTCTTGACATCCAGAAACCTCTCTACTAGAAGATAAAAGTCGGAAGAAAACTACTCTTCAAATCCAACCAAGTAAGTGCAGTGGTATAGTAGTATTCTTTCTGTTACTCACACAGTGCAGTGTTGTCATATAGTAGCCCAAAAAACTCTATCCAATCCAGCAGCATTTGCTTCACTCTTTGCTTCACTCTTACCCATTGCACCTCAGCAATTCTCATCTGAATACTAGTATTGTAACTCCCACTATTATTGTGAAAACATCAAAATGTCCTTACTTATTCATGCACATTACGCTGCCATGCACACTGAAGCAAACCGTTCACACATCAACACACACAGCTACTTTTACAACCTTCCTAACCAGAACTAACAGCCCATTGCAGAGTCACACACCCCTCTATTTATGCCTGCCCCCATACTCAGACACTCATGCGCAGTGTACGCAAATACATTGCACAACTTTCAAACCCACACTTTCCTTTTTTCTCCAACAGACAGAAGAGAATACGTACCAAAAGGCAAAAGCGTAGAAAACAACAGAAAAATACAGCAGCTAAAAGTGAAAGCATGCAAAATATTCATCCACCTCGAGTTTGTAGCAAATGTTCAAACAAAACTGCTAATACAGCCACTCACCACAACAGAAGCAGCTAGCAGGAAAGAAATTATGGCCCCTCTTTCAAAAGTTAAAAAAAAGGTATTAAGAAGAAAAAAAAGTACAAATAGTGCCAGCACTGTATGTACCAATGTTAATGTAGCCACAGTCAAGCATTCCAAAAAATACATTTTACAAAAAATGTTCCATGATAGAGTACTGCAAAATCTTATAAAAACAGCAAAGAAATCACACTCAATCCTCAAAACCTACTGCAGAAGACTAATCTTGGAAGCTCTGAAGCTCTCATTGACAGTGCAATGCTCCTCAAAAGGATTTTTTTTATATTCATTTTAACCAGAATGAAGCAGCTAACAACATTAATCAATAAACTACAAAAAGTACTTTGCATCATGTGCAATGTCAACATAGACACCTTTGCAACCTGCTGTACAAGTGAGTGGATTCACACAACCAGCACAGAACCATATTTCAATGAAGAGGCATACAACCAAGAGCAGAGAAACCCAATTGCAATACATAGCAATGGCCAAGGGTATGAAATGGTAGACAAAACCATTATGGTAGAAGAAACCCTAATTGAAAGAAATCAACTCTCCATTCCATGGAACCAATCTGTCCCGTGTACAAATGGCCCTGCACCTCAATGTGTAACATACCCAATCAATCCTTCAAATCTTTACAACAATTCCTCAATCACTTTGCGAAAGTGAAAGAGAAAATTAGAATAAACACTTTGCAAACCAGTGCGCAAATAAACAGGACTGCAACGACATTCATTTGCCTACATTTCCGGAGGTGCTTGCAAAATCACCTTCCACCACATCAAAATGTTAGCGACACTCCATTTCACTATACAGAATCTTGTCCAGAGACTGTACTTTGCAAAAAGTCCTGTTTTCAAACTGGAACATTTTAATCACTTTCTCCTACATGGCACAGCGAAAGAACTCCTTGAAGAAATAGACCACACCCAAAGCAAATATTTTGGAAGTGAAGAGCAGTTAGAAAATCCAGTAACTTTTGAGAAGAGTGGCGAAAACCTTACAGATGTCAATAATCTAATACACACATACAAAAAGAAATTGCCAAGTTTAAAAGCACATCTGCTGAAGTACAACACCAAGCATGTTTGTGTTGTTGCACATATTTTTATAAAAAGAGCACCAGAACTGTAGATATGATGTACAAAATATAAGACATTGAGGAATCCCAATGGTCCCAGATACCTCCCACTTCCAAAACCTCTCTAACAGCTTAATTTGTATGAGAACATTATAATCCAAACAGTACACCCATTGCAAGCTATAATACACCTTCAACCTAAAACAGCCAAGTTGCCTGTTTCTGAATTACTGAAAGGCATTTGTGGCAAAGTAGTTGAGATCATTGGCCCCCATTTTGTGAACGAGGTGTTTGAGAAAATTAGCTTATTACTCTGCATAAAACACAAGTTTTCTTCTGCTTATCACCCTCGACCGAACGGAATTTGTGAGGGACTCAATGTTCTGCTCAAGGAGAGGATACCCAAGTTAAAACTAATGTTGAAAAAGGAATGGCTGCATTGCCTGCACCTAGCATCATTTACATTAACAATTCAGCCATGCTCTGACCACCACCTCACACCCCATAAACTAGTCACAGAGAGATACTAGGTGTGATGCCCAGACAACTGCAGAATTGTTAGGAAATGAGTTACATGCTTACTTAACATGTATGACCAAAAGTATCTCTGTCATTTCAGATCAAATTAAATGGATGGGGTGTTGGTCTCAGAACACAGATCAAGACCATAGAGCAACCGGACATGAAGAACTACGTCTTCCAAGACGTTTTCCATGTGATAAAGTCTTAATCAGGAACTTCAAGCGAAAGTGCCACAAGCCCAGTTTTAATGGCCCTTTCATAGTGGAAGATGTTACTCCATCGGCAGTGAAGGTCCTAGGGAGACACGCGTGGATACTCCTGAGGGATGTAAAAGTGTATGGTGGAGAGGCCACCACACCCCCACCCCATTCAGAAACCAGCCACGGAGAAGATCAGCACGTGCAGACTAGATCGATGACAAGGAAGAAGTATGCAGAGACTGTCAAGTAGACAGATGGAAAGTGTACACAAGGACTTTGGTTCATCCAAGACACTCTTTGTAGCTGCTAAGCAAGGAGTGAAAAAGTTATTGTTCAAGGCCACAGGAGTTTTGCTAACATTGGACTATGGAATATTGAGATCCTGAAAAGAAAAATGCCAGATCTTGAATTTCTTTTAAATGACTGGAAGAGGGAGCGGTTTCCCGATTCATTTCTTACCGAGTTTCTCTTTAGAGCCACCCATGGTGGTGCCTGATGGAAACACTTATCGGATCGTTCTTGCTATATTCATCTTCATTTTACGTGCATATCCTGCGCTGGTTGGGAGAACTTGTGGCATTCACCTGTTTCTGCAAGATCCTAAAAACAATCCCATCATGAGGAGACTGCTCTCAGCCATCATTGAGCAAAATCCTCCAGCTACCTTAGGATTGTACGGAAAGTACAGATGGTCCTATCTGATGAGGATGCTCACAAACTACTTGGAATTATCTTTTTTTTTTCTGCTTCAAGAGCATCTTTATCTTGTTGGACGACAGACCAATACACAAGTATTTTTTGAGAGATCATAGGAATCAACCTGCAATAAATTGGCTGCTACACAAGATAATCAAGCAGATTAGTCTACTGCCCAAGCATCTGACAAACTTTCCAGTTTAAAGTTATTTTTACATTCCTTAAAAGTAATTACAGGCAAGTAGGGACATATTGAAAGCAATGATAATAATGTAGCAAACAACGAGAGAGCACAATGACGTTCGAGAAGTCATTGCTGTTGGAGTCGGATGTATTGGTATATAATATATACATGTATTATATTTATCATTATTCTTTTGTTTCTCACGATACACACTGTTTATTATATTGGCCCAAATAGAGCAGTGGTTCCTGTGTGTATTCCTATGCAGAAGGAAGGTACAAATTGTAACGCTCACCTGGTTCCCACGGAGGCGCGGCGTCGAAGGCGCAGAACTCTGAAGATGGACAGGAAGGGCCCCTCTATTCTGGCTTCCCTGGCTCGTTGGATACCCTCCTGTGCGTGAAAAGGGAGTATTACCAACTGTGAAACAATGCTCAAGCCTCCCACTCCTTTCCAACCCTCCACGATACCTCCTCCACGATTCCCCGTGAAGCCTCACCTTAGGGTTTGGAAGGATGAGCTCTCCATCCTGCTTCTGATGCAGGGGCGCGTTGAAACCCAGTTACTTCATTGGATTGAGGATTGATGGGAGTTCAGGTAAGCTTGACTGTTCAGGTAAGGCGCTGTAAAAGTTCTGTTCAAAAGTTCAAGCTTAATAATAATGTTTGTTGTCTAATTGCAGCAAGCACTAATGCTTATGTCTTTTTCCCCTTAGGGGCCGGGGTTCGGAGTGCCGGAGATATGGCGCCGACCCGAAGTGAAACAGTTCTGGATGAGCGCTCAGGTAATGTCTTTGCATTCGCTCATTCAATGTCTTTGTCTTTTTTCCCCATAGGGGCCAGGGTCCGGAGATGCCAGGAAGCGGCAGGACCCGAAATGCAGTGGGAATAATCCAACAGGTAAGACTTAAAAGGAAACTGAGCTTTCCTTATTCCTTTTCTCCCTCTCACCTTTGTTCTTGTCTTTTTTCCTCTAGGCGCCGGGGCGTAGCTGAATCCGGAAGATCGCTGCTGAAGATGGAAGCGCCTTGCAAAGGTGAGTAAAATGCAGCGCTGCAGCGATCGAAACAAAATGCCTTTAAAATGATGTCTTCCTTTTCAGGGCCGTTGGAGAAATGACTCCGGGATGCAGATTTAGCAGGTAAGGGCTTTTCTTCTCCTATTCTCTTCCTTTCTCCCCTTGCAGGTGTTCCAGGGTGCTGGCAGGCGTGGCTGAAGTCAGGATGCAGGAGCTGACACAGTGAGCGTCCAGCTGCTAGGTGCAGAACAACGCAAAGCACGTGTGGCTGTTCGGGTGGGGTTTAAATAGCCTTGGAAGATGTTCCTGGTATGCATCCTTCCACCAATCAGGTATGTATCCTTCCCCGACCACACCCGGGTGGTGAAGTAGTCCTACAGGTAAAGTAGTCCCATTCAGGCCTCAAGAGGGCCTGGATGAAGCAGCAAGGTCTGCATCAGGTAAGTGTGAACCCAAGCACTTAAACACATATCCTCTTCTATGAGCCTGGCGCCTAAGGCGCCAGGACTGGGGTCCGCTATGAGCCTGGCGCCTAAGGCACCAGGACTGAGTCCAAAGGGCCCTGACTTGGGCCCGCTGAGACTTCCCTGGGGAAAATGATGTCTGCCTCTGGGGTTGCTGGGCCCGGCCTGGCTCCTTGGAGGTAGGCATCATGACAGTACCCCCTCTCAAGGCCCCTCCAAAGGTCTTTTCCTCCGGGGGTTTTGGTTTGTGCGGGAATCTTCGATGGAATCGTTGAATTAATCGTGGTGCGTGAACATAGTTACTGGGTTCCCAAGATCTTTCCTGAGGTCCATATCCTTTCCAATCAACAAGATAGAAGAGTTTCGACTTAACTATCTTGGAATCTAAAATGTCTTTCACTTCGAATTCTAATTCTCCATCAATTTGGACAGGGCCTGGGGGCTCAGACAGTCTGGTTCCAGGTTGTACTGGTTTTAGAAGAGATGCGTGAAAAACGGGATGAATCCACATGTTGGATGGTAAATCGAGTTTAAAGGCCACTGGGTTGATAATAGCTTTGATGGGGTAAGGCCCAATGAATGTGGGATTCAAAGTTCGCTGACCCTTGAGGGGTAGATGTTTAGTTGCTAGCCATACCTGATCTCCTACTTGGTAAGGAGGAGTTTTACTTCGGTGCAAATCAGCGTATTCTTTATACTTTTTCTTGGCTTGCTGTAAGTGGGTTGTAGCTTCTTTGAAGGCTTGGGTTATTGTGGAATGTAGGTGATTTACTGCAGGCATCTCCAGGGTCAGAGGTGGATCTAGGTCAGAGGTCCGAGGATGGTGACCATACAGGGTATAAAAAGGAGTCTGTCCGGTTCCAGAATGCACTGAATTGTTGTATGCATATTCTGCAATCCAAAGGATGTCTTTCCAATTTAACTCGGATTGGTGTAACATGCACCGCAGATATTGCTCGAGAGTCTGATTGGTTCTCTCGGTTTGTCCGTCGGTCTGGGGGTGGTGGCTGGTGGATAACCGCACGTCTATTTGTGCTAGTTGGCAACATTTCTTCCAAAAGTGGGAGATAAATTGACTTCCACGGTCTGAGACTAATATGGAAGGGAAACCATGTAACCACACTATATTTTCCATAAATTCTTTGGCCAAGGTGGAAGCTGACGGCAATCCTTTTAAAGGGATAAAATGGGCCATTTTGGAGAATAGATCCACTATTACGAGAATTGTGTTGTAACCACCACAAGGAGGCAGGTCAGTTATAAAGTCCATTGACAAGGTGTGCCAAGGTGCTGGTGGAATGTCCAAAGGTTGAAGTAGGCCGGCTGGCCTTTTCTTTTGACTCTTATTTTGGGCACAGATTCCGCAAGACAACACAAATGACTTTATGTCTTTTCTCCAAGAAGGCCACCAGAAGTGGCGTTTGATCTTTTCTTCTCTTTTCGCGATACCGGGGTGTCCTTCCATTAATGATTCATGATGACGGGTAATGACAAGTTCCTGCAATTCTTTACTTGGCAGAAATAACCGCTCTTGGAAGTAGGGTAAAACATCCTTAACGGTGTAGTGAGGACCCTTTTGACTGCATTCCAGTAAGGCAGAAGAGTCAGAAAGCTGTTTTACTTGAGCTTGGATGTCCTCAATGGTTTGCAATGAAGTCAAGCCCAGAATTCTTTGTTCCGGTATGATTGGCACAGGTTCTGAACTCGAATTGGGTTCTTCCATGCCTATCCGGGATAAGGCATCTGCCTTACCATTCTTGCTGCCAGGGCGATAGGTAATTACAAAATCAAATTCCGCAAAGAATAAAGCCCATCGGAGTTGTCGCGAAGTTTGAGCTTTGGCCGTCTTTAAATACTGCAAATTTCTGTGGTCCGTAATTACGGTGATGGTGTGTCTTGCACCGAGAAGATAGTGACGCCAAGCTTTGAAAGCTGATTTAATAGCCAGAAGTTCTTTGTCGGTAATTGCGTAATTGAGTTCAGGTGGAGAGAATTTTCTGGACCAAAAGGCTACAGGGTGTAGTTGGTTAGTTTCTGCGTCTCTTTGCGACAGGACAGCTCCCATGGCCGAACTGGATGCATCGGTTTCCACGATGTAAGGGAGATCTGGGCGCGGGTGCTTCAATACAGGTGCAGAGGTGAATTTGGTTTTCAGGTCCTGAAAGACTTGTTCAGCCTCAAGAGTCCATTCAAAGCGTTTATTTTTCTTTAGGAGAGCTGTGATGGGTTGAACAGTTCGAGAAAATTCCGGGTTGAACCTTCGATAGAAATTGGCAAAGCCAAGCATGCTTTGCACTCCCTTCACAGAGCTAGGAGATGGCCATTTGAGAATGGCGTCCACTTTCCGCGAGTCCATTCGGATTCCTTGAGGTGTCAGGATGAATCCGAGAAACTCCACTTCTGTGGTATGAAAAACGCATTTTTCGAGCTTGGCAAATAATTTGTGTTGGCGCAATTTCTCAAGAACTGCCCTAACATGGTTTCTGTGATCAGATTCTGAGGAGGAATACACCAGGATGTCGTCAATATAAACGATGACACAAACATCGATAAGTTCCCGAAGAACATCATTCATGAAGTACTGAAAGGCGGCAGGTGCGTTGCACAAACCGAAGGGCATTACTTGATATTCGAAGAGCCCAAATTTGGTGCGGAATGCAGTCTTCCACTCATCGCCCTCTTTTATACGTACCAGGTGGTAAGCTCCTCGGAGATCTAGTTTGGTGTACACACGAGCATCTTTTACTTGGTCGATAAGCTCAGGTATCAGGGGCAAAGGGTAACGCTTCTTAATCGTTATCTGATTTAGGGCGCGGTAGTCAATACAGGCCCTAAGGTCTCCTTCCTTTTTAGGTACAAAGAACAAAGCGGAAGAGACTGGTGACTTTGATGGGCGAATGAAGCCATTGGCCAGGTATTGATCCAAATACTGGCGCAAATGCAGGTTCTCAGGTTCAGTAAGAGCATAAATCCTACTACAAGGTAGTTGTGCATTGGGTACCAAGTCGATTTGGCAATCGTAAGATCGATGGGGAGGTAAGGTGTTAGCCTGCTCTTTCTGAAAAACGTCTTGGAATTCTTGGTATTCAGATGGTAACTGTACAGGGGTGGAAGTTACAGAGGCTAGACCCATAGCTGGATTCCTTGGGTAACAGGTTGGTTCACAATCAGGAAAAGTTATCTTCTTTGCTCGCCAGTCTATTCTCGGATTATGTGTTTCTAACCAAGGGATACCAAGAAGTACTTGAAATTGTGGGGCCTTGATCACATCAAACACGATTGCTTCCCGATGTCCGTCCTGACCCACCAGAGTGATTTCAACTGTGGAATGCATTACAGGCCCTGAGGCTATTTCGGTTCCATCAACTCTAGTAATTACATCTTGGGTTACTTTCGGGCGGAGAGGAAGCTTAATCCTGGAAGCCAATTCACGGTCTATGTAATTTCCAATAGCTCCACTGTCTATGTATGCTTTTATAGCATGCAACTGCTGAGGCTGTTTTGGGTTCACAAGCACCATTGGCATGACAAAATGCGAGGTCAAAGAGTTTGTTTTCAAGCTCGGCAAGCGGACCCCTACGCTTGTCGGGCTAGGTCGTTTCCCGAACCAGGTGTCAATAACTCGTTATCAGTGGCTCCAACCACCTTCTTGGGTGGTTTAACTGGACAACTTTGAAGAAAGTGACCTGAAGTTCCGCAATACCGACAAAGTTGCATTTGTCGCCTTCTCTCTCGTTCCTTCTGCGTTAATGGTCCTTTAACACTGCCAATTTGCATAGGTTCGGAAACGTCAGTACTCTTGGAGTTAACGTGGGTCTTGATAGGTACTCTGGTTTCATACTTGAGCCGATCTGCTTTTCTATTTTGAAGTCTGTGATCAAGTTGAACCACTAAGTCTATGTAGTCTGCGCAGGCCTGGGGTGGATCTACTATCTGAGCTATAACATCTTTAAGCTCTCCGTGCAGGCCTCGATGAAACAATGTGATCCTTTTATTTTCAGGCCATCCGGTTTCCACAACTAGTCTATTAAAGGTGGCGATATAGGACAAAAGATCCTGATTACCTTGTCGTAAGGATAGCAGTTCGTTGTCAAGGGCCTGTCCCTGCGAGTGTCGAGCGAACAATCTTTCCATGCTGGCCTGGAAGCCCTGGAAATCCCGGAGAATGGGATCATCCTGATTTACCAATGGAATAGACCAATCGGCAGCACAGCCACTGAGGTAAGATAGTACAAAGGCTACTTTGGTCTGGTCGTTGTGGAAGGCCCCGGGCCTGCATAAAAAGTGTAAACGGCATTGGTTCATGAAAACGGCATATTTCTTGGGATCCCCCGCAAAACGTTCCGGCGGGGCCAAAGGCATGTGTCCAGGTAAATTGATTTGTACCGGGTTATTCGAACCCATTGTTGTAGAAATATCTCCGGAAACAGGTAAAGGAGTGTGCTCTGCCTGGCCCTGCAATAACCTTTTGGCCAGATCATCAGTTCTTTCCTTGGATAGGATTAGTTCCCTTCTGAGAGCATTAGTCTCCTGGCGGGCTGAGTGCACTTCTGCCCGTAATTCCCCTAAAAGATGGGCCAGCTGATCTGTCTCGGAAGAATTCATAGCGCCCAGGTGGGAAATTGTGGTAAGGCTTCGCGTTCTGTAACGCTCACCTGGTTCCCACGGAGGCGCGGCGTCAAAGGCTCAGAACTCTGAAGATGGACAGGAAGGGCCCCTCTATTCTGGATTCCCTGGCTCATTGGATACCCTCCTGTGCGTGAAAAGGGAGTATTACCAACTGTGGAACAATGCTCAAGCCTCCCACTCCTTTCCAACCCTCCACGATACCTCCTCCACGATTCCCCGTGAAGCCTCACCTTAGGGTTTGGAAGGATGAGCTCTCCATCCTGCTTCTGATGCAGGGGCGCGTTGAAACCCAGTTACTTCACTGGATTGAGGATTGATGGGAGTTCAGGTAAGCTTGACTGTTCAGGTAAGGCGCTGTAAAAGTTCTGTTCAAAAGTTCAAGCTTAATAATAATGTTCGTTGTCTAATTGCATCAAGCGCTAATGCTTATGTCTTTTTCCCCTTAGGGGCCGGGGTTCGGAGTGCCGGAGATATGGCGCCGACCCGAAGTGAAACAGTTCTGGATGAGCGCTCAGGTAATGTCTTTGCATTCGCTCAGTCAATGTCTTTGTCTTTTTTCCCCATAGGGGCTGGGGTCCGGAGATGCCAGGAAGCGGCAGGACCCGAAATGCAGTGGGAATAATCCAACAGGTAAGACTTAAAAGGAAACTGAGATTTCCTTATTCCTTTTCTCCCACTCACCTTTGTTCTTGTCTTTTTTCCTCTAGGCGCCGGGGCGTAGCTGAATCCGGAAGATCGCTGCTGAAGATGGAAGCGCCTTGCAAATGTGAGTAAAATGCAGCGCTGCAGCGATCGAAACAAAATGCCTTTAAAATGATGTCTTCCTTTTCAGGGCCGTTGGAGAAATGACTCCGGGATGCAGATTTAGCAGGTAAGGGCTTTTCTTCTCCTATTCTCTTCCTTTCTCCCTTGCAGGTGTTCCAGGGTGCTGGCAGGCGTGGCTGAAGTCAGGATGCAGGAGAAGACACGGTGAGCGTCCAGCTGCTAGGTGCAGAACAACGCGAAGCACGTGTGCTGTTCGGGTGGGGTTTAAATAGCCTTGGAAGAAGTTCCTGGTATGTATCCTTCCACCAATCAGGTATGTATCCTTCCCCGACCACACCCGGGTGGTGAAGTAGTCCTACAGGTAAAGTAGTCCCATTCAGGCCTCAAGAGGGCCTGGATGAAGCAGCAAGGTCTGCATCAGGTGAGTGTGCACCCAAGCACTTAAACACATATCCTCTTCTATGAGCCTGGCGCCTAAGGAGCCAGGACTGGGGTCCGCTATGAGCCTGGCGCCTAAGGTGCCAGGACTGAGTCCAAAGGGCCCCGACTTGGGCCCGCTGAGACTTCCCTGGGGAAAATGATGTCTGCCTCTGGGGTTGCTGGGCCCGGCCTGGCTCCTTGGAGGTAGGCATCATGACACAAATATAGTAATCATACGAAAGCCAAGGCCCTATGTGATTGTCCCTACACCACTAGTTCATGTAGAAGGGCCGAGTTCACTGACAAGTGTCCCTATGATTCCCCCAGTAAGGAGGAACCATGCTGATATACTTCATGAGATGATCATAAGAGCTCATGAGGCAAGAAAGATACCTAAGAGAAGTACAAGAAAGGATGATCATGACTTGAATGATTATCTTGACAGAACAGCACATTTTGGGAACAGAACAACATGTGGTATCAGCACATGAAAGAGGTGGGAAGGAGAACCTCGGAGGAGGAATGCTATGTGTGTGCTCTCCTGCCTTACACTATGGGAAAGTCTAAGATATTCATAGCCGTTGAAATACATGCTCACATAGCACTCTGCCGGGCAAAATGTAATTAATGGGCCGAGCAGAATCTTTGGTATGGGCAACAAAATGGTCAGCTCCAGACAAAGATGATTATGTTCAAGACTCAAAGACAAGGCCAAGGACATTCACCAGAAATTATGTGATAAGATATGACCAGCCTGGTGTGAAAGGAGCTGGAATCAGATGGGAAGTAAACAGAAGAATTGAAAGCCCTGGAAAAACTGCAAAGGAAATTCGAAGATGGAAGGTAAGAGGTCAGATGTAAATCTACTGAGCTACTGAATCGAATGAAGAGGGAGAATGATTTATCAGCCAAGTCAATAGAAGCTTTTGATTCCATTCCAAATAAACACAGATTATTCAATCAGACTTCATCGATATTCACGATAATCTTCATGCCCAGGATCCAGACGGCAACAAATACCAAGTTGTTACAAATAACCAGGTGGGAATTGTTGCAGATGATTAACACTATCATAACAGGATTCAATGCAATCAAGGAGGTGCTGAGAGCCATACGACTGATGACTCTACAGAATAGATATGTCCAGGAAATGATCACAGCTATGGATGGAGGTGTTTTTGCCAAAATCGGAGAATCATGCACATTCATACCTTCTCTTGATGATGAGAATGGCACCTTGCAGAGGCCATAGCGTTGTTAAATAAGTTGCACAACAAGATGGAAGACGAGAGAGAAGCTATTGCAGATGACAGCTGGTTTGCATCTATCTTCTCATGGGTTCCGCAATGGATGGTGAATATTTTCAAGTTCCTGGGAGCACTATTGGTGATGGTGATGATTGGAGTCTGGGTGATCAGGATAATAATCACACAGTGCAAGAAGACAGCAAAGAAGGCAGTAGGGATGAAGATAATGATCAATGTTGAATCAGGGTTTGGACACAAAGAGTTGACAGATGAAGAAATCAGAAAATATAGAGGCCAGCATCTTAGCACCAGAAGGAACAAAGTTCCTGCATCCAAGAAATCACAGGAAGTACATGTGACGATGGATCTACTGTAATGACAAATGGACAATGGAGCCGTATGATCTGGAGCATTGACGAATATTTAAAATCAGCAGGATAACTGAAGGGTGTAGAGAAAATCAGGACTCCAAAAAGCACTCTGTCAAGAATGAATACCAAGATGTGGAGACTGGTGAATGTGTGGTTGATAAAACAACTAGATGCAGGAATGTAGAGGAGCAGTCGAACACCTCTGCAGGAGGTCCCGCCCCTATTCTGCCTATATGTTGGAAACCGGAAATTGATACACGTCGAACACCAGTAATGGTATTAATACCACAAAGAACCTTTGAGATGAAGTATTCATTGAGAAAACCTTACTCCCCGAAGAGATGACCGTCTCCTGAGGTATATCCCTGAAAAAGTGTGAAGATGTGAAAAGGAAAGGCAGGTGACGTCACAAGAGATGAGCGTGGCACACTGAGAAAGATGATCAGGTAAGAGAATGCATAGACTATATAGAATGTGATGGCAAAGTAAAGAATCGAGAAGACTTTCATGTGCGAAATGATGATTGCATGCGTGAGGAAGCACTGCAGAAAATGCAAGTCATTTTATAACTGTACAGATGCCGTAACACAAGTAGACTAAGTAATCATGAAGTCTGGCTATATGCAGTGAATAGACTGCAGGCAGTGCCACCATTATATATATGTGTAGAATCTGGACATTCAATGCCACAATTTTAGTAACCTCGACCCATGGAGAAAGGAGGATTGATAACTGTGTGTGTGTGTCGCAGCAAAGAATAAGACGATGCTTGAAGGTGGACCAAAGAAAGAATGCTTGGCCTTGTGGCAAAGGTTAAGAGCTGCCAAAACTGGTTATCATTCCATGAAAAACAGTGAATGTGAGACACCAAGGCTTCCCTTATTTAATTGCAAGAAGAGGACACCATGAAAGCCAAGTTTCTTCATTTAAGGTAATTAGATGCTATAAAATAGGCTGATTCACGGCCTCTGATCATGTGAGTCCAAGATGAAAATAGATGTGGACATGCAAGCCTGAACCTTGAGAAGAACATGCTCAAACTCCTTTATTTTCCCAGTGATGAGAAGTTACTACAAGGCCAAGTACAAAGACAGTCTGAATGGCAGACGGCATGAGTGATGAGAGAAGATGGGATAACTGGGTGGGGAGGTACGGCCATGCCCACCCACTAGCAACTAGGGTACCAACTTACGTGCTGCTAAAGAATCAAATGTTCCAGAAGGGTAAAAGCGTGCCAACCAATTGTAGAAGGCCATATAATGAAGGGCCTTATAGTTTGACATCCAATGATGTGTCGTGTTTCTAATCACGGTCAAAGATAACTTGCCCTAAGGCAGGGCATGCGTTGACCACCTGACTATAGAGACTTAATCGCAATCCTTTCTCATATATAAAGTATACTTAGGTGTTCCCCATTAGCCAATCACAATCCCAAGTAGGTTTTTGTAGTTTGACGTGTTTTTGGCTATAAAAGTGTAATTTTTTATGAAATGCATTAAGATTGTGCTTTGTGACATCTGTTGATGTCCATTGTACTCCCTGTTTTAAACAATTGATATTAAAACAGAAGTTTTGCCAGCTTCCTGAGTCAGTCTTCTTATTTGGTGTGAGAGTTATTCTCCATTCTATCCATCATATGATGTGTTACCTTAATTGAAAGGACCATAAGGGTTCAATAACTTCCCTTTAACAACATTTTTTCACTGAATGTATATATATATATATATATATTCACTAACAAAAAACATTGTTAAAGGGACATTATGGTTAAGTTGCACTAGCAAAAAACTATGAAATTCAATGTAAAAACATTGTTACAGGGATGTTATGGTTACAGGTAACACCGACCCCCCCACCCACGAAATTCGCCAGTTATGGTAAGCTAAGCAAACACCTTCTTTTGGTCTTTATTTGATTTTGTGTTTTTTGTGCTCTCATTATTACAGTAAACTCTTCAGTGCATCCTGTAGACAGCAAAGAAAACTGGCAATGGACTAACAATGATAGGGGTACCCCATTTGTGGTGCAGCTATGGTGGGGGTTCAATAAATATACACAACAAGTATTTCCAAAAGCTGCAAACAGACTAATCTCTGAAACTAGATGAGTTCTTAGTAAAATAATAGTATCCCTTAGATGGATATCCACACATAATTCGCCCTAATCTTAAACATATTAAGAGTCCAAATGTTGAATATAAAGTATCAAAGAGTGAAAGACCAGTTTGTAAGAAAAAAAAAATATGTTTTTATTTATTATAAAATATACATCTAAATTTTGTAAAACAACATGAAGACTTTTTTGCATGGGAATGAGAAAATCCAATTTTAAGTACTTCAAAAGGTAATTATATGAACGTACAAATTATTCATTTTTGCTGGTCTGCCATCAAAAGGTAAGTACACGAACATACAAATTATCCATTTTTGCACGTCTGCCTACGCATGAGACAAAGCATTGCATTCATAGGATTGTTCTAAGCTTGTTCATAAAAAAGTTCCAACTTAGAACATCACACAGCATTTTGGCAAGCCTCCTGCTGGGCTTGAAGTAGAAATCCCTTCCTCAGGGCAAAAAAGTACCCCTAAAGAGAAAAGAATTTCAGTCAAAGGAGTGTTTTCTCACAAGGGTTTATTTCTCTCAAATGGTGGCATCAATGGTCTCTTTTCCGAGTACCTTGAGCTTGGTGTATGAAATCAAAGGAGGAGCTGAGCCATATCCTGATATATGTCTGGAGTACACTAAATTGGGTGCTGGTGAATCCATATCATTCACAGTTCCATGTGGCTTTGCTGTCAAGCTGTTTTTCTTGATTTAAAATCTTTCACACGGACGAGTCGTGCTCAAGCTCCTCTCTTCCGCAGCAGCTGCTGATTTTAAATGGAACTGTGAATGACAACCCAAAATTACCAGCAACGCTTCTTTGAACACAGCACCTGTGCAGATGGTGCCAAAGGTATCACTGACGATAAGCACTGTGCGTCTCTCCATCTCGACCAACCTCATGACACAGTATCGAGAAGAAATGGTACCGACCCTTCCGGTCTACCACACCTAATTGCTTATTTCCCACAATTCCATTTCCATGGCCACCGTGCTCATAATGGCAGGATGTGGCAGGTGCGCGTTCCCATCTACATGAGGGCCACGACCCAGTAAAGCAGACACAATACTTCTTCCCTTTGCACTGGCATTTTGATGCACTTCCTCATTGGGTGCTGTCAATTTTTCAAACACGCATGCAGTAACCACATACAAAACCTCTGCATTGCACACTATCATTTCTGTACACTACTCCATGTTTACTGTTAAACAATCTCAGTGCACATTCCATTTGATTCCAAAGCCCCTCCATCAGAAACTTCTGCAAAAGAATGCATGATTGCAGCATCCACAAAGATCCTGAGGCATACCCAGCACACCTTTGGTCATGCACACAACAGTGCAGCCCTTGCCCACGCCCACCACAAAACTATGGATCAATGCATGCAACCATGTGGGCAGCTAACATTATGCACAAACGTTACACACGTGGCAGCACTTCTACCCAACTCCCCCACAGCATAAAACACTCATTTATGAAAATGTGTCACAATTAGCAGAATCCACAAACATACCACAGCCTGCACCATCCCTACCCACTGCCATTCACAAAGTATTGTGTCACTGGAAACCTAAGCAGAACATCTTCACAACATTGGCCCTACTTCAATAAATCTGCACACAGCAGAGTAAACAAGCACATATAAGCTGCTCTTCAACCATACCCTCTTACATACTCACATTATATAAACACTGCACGCTGTGGCCACACTGCACAACTTCTCACTGCACCATCTTCTGCCGTACACCAAATAATCTAGCATGTTTTAACTATAACCACAACCATGGAACAAACAATACACACTTTTCAACACACTTTTGCTGCTGTAGCACATCTACAATGTGCTCCACACTCATTCTCTACAGAAGATCACCACCCTGTGCCTATAAGCTGCACTTCAACTATATCTTCTCCCATGCTTTCATTATATAAACACTGAACCCTGTGGCCAAACTGCACAACTTCTCACTGCACCATCGCCTGCCATACACCAAATACTGTGGCATGTTGCAACTATCACCACAACCATGGAACGCACAAGACACACTTTTCAACTCACTCGTGCTGCTCTAACATGTCTGATGCACTGTCAAACCTGCATTGATGCAGTGGGTGTGCTCCTTGCACAGATTCCCCACGCTGTAATGCAACCATGGATGTTAGCATGTCACCAACTACCACTATGCACATATGCACCACTGGCACCAGCACTCCTACCCAACCTCTGCACCACAAAGGAGCTATACAGCGTAAAATGCAACAGTTACCATAGTCTACAAACATTACACTGTCTCTGGCACCCCTACACCCTTTCACTCACATACTATGGTCATACCCACTTCCACTCAGAAAGTATTGTGTCACTGCCAACCTAACCACAAAATGTTCACAACATTGCCCCTACTCCATGCAATCTGCACACAGCACACTATCTAAGCACATATAAACTGCACTTCAACCATACCATCTTCCATGCTCACAGTACACAAACACTGCACCCAGTGCTCACACTACATGACTTTTCACTGCACCATTTCCAACCACATGCACCCTATGTTTTTAATTTTGAAGGTGAGCTTAAGATGGAGTCTGGGGACACTTCACTAATGCAAGGAGATATTTGGGTCCAACCAAGCAATCTTTTTTTCAGATATTTTCCCAAAACACCAATGGCTAAAAAGATAGAAGGTGACTATGGTAAGTAGGATCTAGCTCAAGGTGTACATTATAGCATTGCTCATTTTGCAATGAAAATAAGTGCTTGTGCCGGAATATTTTTTACCCCTCCCGTGACACTGTGGGTGGGCAGTTCCCCACCACTCATAGCTGCTCCACACAGTGTCGACATATTTTAGGTTACACTACGCATCGCACCTGCTCATTGTGGTTGATTGATGCATTGAACATCACCACTTCATAATTAACGCTGAGCCCTGACAAACACCCCCACAAATTAAGCACTGCTGTTAAGCAGAATTGATAAATGGAACTCCCGGAAGCTTGCAACTAAACACGTTTCGCCCTCTCTCACGTAGGACCTTATTTACAAACCATTTTTCAATGGCAAAATCCCCCTGAAAACACTTAATAAATCAGTCCCTTAGCGTTATGAGTTGATCACCAAATCTCTGCACCCCATCTGCCGAAGTCAATTGATTGCCCCTTATAAACGGTCAGCTTACATTCAACCAAATGTCTGTTAAAATAAGCTTATGACCATTGAAATGCATCACATGCAAACGTGTGTTTCGTCAGACGACATACTTAGTATCACTATGAAATGTTCCTGAGGATAAATAACAAGAGGTCTTTTTTTTTTACAATTCCCATTATACATTTATATTTCAATGCAATTTCTAAGGAATCGTGCACAGCTATGCTATAGTTTTTCCCATCTGTATTCATAACATTAAGCATGTTTTTCTATGCAATGTATGGAGCAATATTATAGGAGGTGAGAGCAACCCTATAGTTAAGGGGAGACGGAGACATATAGGGTCCCCTCAAAATTCTATTGTTAATAACATTTGATTTGAGTAATGGCTTTGGCAAACATTTTGAAAGTGATTAGAATTCTGCATGCCCCCCGGACTGCAAGGTTTCGTAAAGATTTGTTGAAACATCTAAAAGTTATTAAGCGTCCCAAAAAGATTTTTTCACCAAAAGTGTGGCCTAATTCCATTTTCACATAGACAAAAAGGGTATATTTTTGACAAAGCGCACAGCCCAAAACGCTGGACAGATTTGGACTAGGTCCGTAACAACTTGGGCACGAAGCATTGACTCCCATGCCATGTGTGGTTTGGGGTGATTCCATGATGTGTTTATTTAAAAATGTGTCAGTGAGAGGGGTGCCCCTTCTCCAAAATATATAGTTATATCTCTCATGCTCCATAGCAGGATCATGGTATTCAGAAATGAAACAACCACCATCTTGTTTTTCTCTCAATGTGAGATGCCATCCAGGTTTCCCATTCCTGCTGTAACCAGGACAGAATCTAGTTAGTTACAATGTGAGGAGGGGCCAGCCTCTTCTGGCCATGTTGCCCGATAAATGAGCCAAACTAACAGGACCACTTACAGGAATCGGCCAGCCTTTTTCTTGCTTTGGAACTAAGCAGGTTCAGCCCCACTTTTAGCTAAGCAGGATCAGTCCCGGTTACTGCATGGATGGGTGGCCGAAAGGGCATCTGAATTATTATTTTTTTAAACCATGCTACTGTCAATCATTGAAGGTTTTGCACTCAGAGGCAATTTTTTGCCTTTTGCTAAATGGCATTCTGGTATTTTAGTCTCCCAGTCAATAATAAAAAATAGAAAATGGGCATTGATGTTTCCCATCCCTGCAGTAACTGGGACAAACCCTGCTTTGCTTCAAAGTGAGAAACGGGTCAGCCCAATAAGGCCATGTCGCCTAATATATGGTTTCCTCATTAGAAGAAACATGGCCTAAGGGGGCTGGATCCTTCCTCGCTTTGAAACTAAGCAGGGTCTGTCACAGCTATTACCTGGATGACAGATAGTCCATGGTCCTGAATGCTGTGTGTTTTTTTTAGTTTTAAATATCTCATAAAACACACCATCTGATTTTTTATAAAACAGAACAAATTTAAAAAATCACATTTATGCTGATCACTGCTTCCAGAGAACCCTGGCCTTAAGGTGTACGACACACAGCACTTAACCATTATGCTACACTGATGTTATTGTTTGGATTTTCACAAGTTTCATCCCTAACCTTTTATCATTGAACATTTAAATTATAGGTCAAGTATGAAATGTATGCCACAAGAAGCAGCAAGCCATTGTGGCATAGTGGTAAATGTAGAGCTTTGAGCTCTGGCAAACCAGGGTTCAAGGATGTATATATTTTTTTTTTTATTTAAACTAATTTAATTAAATTAAAAGAAAAGCAATGCCAGTGGGAGATGGCGAGGTTTGTTACAGTGCAGTCATGTGATCTTATTTAGGTTAGGGAATTTAGACATGCCTTCAAAGTCACCCACATCCAAACATCCCTTACACCAAAATAACAGCACCATAGTGGCTTTTACGGCAAAAAGGCACGTGCTGATGCAGCAGAATTCCTGTGCCAAATCACCCTGCAACAAAATGGTGGTGCCGAAAAGGGGTGTACTACTTTGAGAATACAAATTATCCAAGTGTGTGTTCGATGGCAAATAATTTCATCTCACTGCTTAAGAGAGTTTGCGATCCTGGACACTGTTGCAGTTATTTTCCCCTGTTTGTGGTTGCTTTTCAGGGCACCAGTAAAGGACACATGTGGGTGGACAGCGTAACTTTTTTTCAGAGGGCAGATGTAACCCCTTAGTTTTTGTTTTTTTTTGGAGATTGGTATGGTTGCTCAAGTATTTGGGTACCAGGATTTTACTCAGCTTGCCATGTTCCCAGTGCAGGCGCTTACCCACCAGACCAAAAGCTCTTGTTTCATATTGGGATTTTGTTCTCCATGGAATATTTCACTACTGATTGCTGGGTTCAAAAGGTGAACACCTTTTATACTTTGCCAGCATATTTATTGAAAGATTTCCTCTCTCAGGTTATTTTTATGGTGTGCTTTACTTTTTTTAAACATCCATTACTATTTTGTCTTGCACACATTCTTCTAAGGAGAAGGACAATTGAACTACACTTGTCTATTTCACTTTAAAATATGTGGCCACTGTGTGTATATTCATGGGTGCCCGCTTTTGATTTTTGCTATGGGGGCAAAAGTACCTGGGCATACGTTATTCTTGCAGCCAATTATTTTTTACCCTTTTCTCTGCTGCTTAAATGTGGGTAGTTGGTGTCATGCAATGTATTACTACAGTCACCAAGAGACCGGCCATAAAACAAAGGGCTTGTAGCACGCTGTTTAACCAAAGTGTGTGATCTTCAGCAAGTGATTTAATCGCACAGGGCATTAACTAAATACATTGGAAGTTCTCAAAGCCTGCAATGTTTTATACAGGAAGGACCTCCATTGGCTAGCTATGGATGAACGCATTACGTTCAAATTTTTGACACTGGTTCACCACTGCCTTTATGGAAAGGCCCCCGCTTACTTAAAACAGGGTTTCAAATTCTATGAACCCAGCCAGAATCTCAGATCAGAAAATCAGGGACTATTGGAAGTTGGTCCCGTAAAAACGCATTGGGCCAAGGCAGAGCTTTCCCCTCCAAACCATTACAAAATGGAAGAAGCTACCTTGCCATCTTAGACTCGAGAACAGCTTCCTATATTTTAGAAAGCTGCTGAAAACTACCCTCTTCAGATAACATCAGAGCCGCCATTCCTTTCTCTTAGGCGTAGGTGCTATTACTTCTCTTCTTCTCTCCTGTTTGTCCCGTCTTCCTACCAGTCCACGTGTTTTTGTTCCGTGCCCTGATGCTTGCAACCTTCGGCGTGTTATAAATATAAATACATAAATAAATAAATAAATAAATAGATATGCAAAACAGGGGGGAGTCTGGGAAACTCTCTACCAGCACAAACACAGCCCATTGACTTGTTCTTGGGTGGATGGCCCCTGGGAGAGTCTCAACCAAATCTTTAGTTCACTATTCTTTTCACAGAGCGAAATGTCCCCACATATCAGTCTTTGTCCTGCCAAGGGCATTCCAGCACCGAAATGCTAGGCAATTCTCCTCTGAACAATAGTACCACAGCAGCCCCATACACATGTTTCAACCTTGTTGGGCATCATCAGTGAAGTGAAGCTGTGTCTCTCTAGGAGCAGTGAGGAAGGGGTCCACGTCTGGAGTCCCCTGGTAACTTAGGGTGAGACCCAAAGTTATTTGGTGTGCAAAACAGGGGAGGGTCTGGGAAACTCTACCAGCACGAACACAGCCCATTGACTTGTTCTTGGGTGGATGGCCCCTGGGAGAGTCTCAACCAAGTCTTTAGCTCACTGTTCTTTTCACAGAGAAGACATTTCCCCACATATCAGTCTTTGTCCTGCCAAGGGGCAGTCCAGCACCAAAATGCTAGGCAATTCTCCTCTGAACAAGAGTACCACAGCAACCCCATACAAGTGTTTCAACCTTGTTGGGCATCATCAGTGAGGTGAAGCTGCGTCTCTCTAAGAGCAGTGAGCAAGGGGCCCACGTCTGGAGTCCCCTGGTAACTTAGGGTGATGGTGGTAGATAGATTCCCAGAACCCCCCCTTTTTAAAAAAAAAAATAGATAGTTGTACAGCTACAGTGACATTGAGGGTGAAAAATGACTGGTAACCCAGGTCAAACATCCATGCAGTAACCAGGACTGACCCTGCTTAGCTTCAAAATGAGGGAAAGGCCAGCCCCCTCAAGACATGGTGCCTAATACATGAGACAAAGTTACAAGACCACTTAGAACAACATAGCCTGAGGGGGCTGGCCCCTTCCTCACTTTGAAGCTAAGCAGTACTAGGCGTATATTTATGGGTGCCAGCTTTTGATTTTTGCTATGGGTGCAGAAAGTAACTTAGCATATGTTTGTTGCAGCCAGTAATTTTTTCTCCATTTCCCTGCTGCTTAAATGTTGTTAGTTGGGGTCATGCGATGTATCACAACAGTCACCAAGAGACCGGCAATAAAACATGGGGCTTGGAGCATGGGACAGTACATTTCGCAATGGCCAGTTAGGTGCACGCCATTATGGCGTGACTTTTTTGCCGCAGTTTCCGTTTGGGCGTTCCCAGTTAGTGTGATGATCGTAAAGACGAATCACCCACCTTACGCTTATTCCATCATGGCCGCGCCGGGTTGTGAACTTAGCACTAGCAACAGTCTAGTTGTTTCCTCCCATCGAGCAACGCAGGATGCTGAGGTCACTTCCTCTCCTGTATATCAGCCGAGAATTCCTGGAGACCGATGCATTGCTACTCTCTTAGGAGTATGCAAACGCTTCATGAGTATAGCTATCACTGCCCTTCTACCTACCTTATTTTTACATTCTAAATTGTTGCCTCTTACCCACTTCTACTTCTCATTCTTGGTTTTTCATCTGCACACAGAGTTCGGCATTCGAACAGAACGAGATTCTTGAGCACGAAAGTAACAAGCCACGCCTCCCTTATACACGTCTGCATACGGCATTGTTTCGTGCTATCCATCCAGGTCCGTTTTCTTCTAGACCTGTTTATTACGATCTTAGTCCGACAGGTCACGGCGTTATTATATATTGAACGCATTGTGTTTACCGTTACAGTGCAGCTCCTCACGTACGGCCAGGCAGCTCCTAACTTCGAGCTGTTTATTTACATCAAACAGCTGAATACTGTCACGTAAGTGGCCGGTCTTGGTTCCTTCGAAAAACATATCTTGCTTAAATATTGTTCCCATTCTTATCATTTCTGTATTTTCACAACAGTCTTAAGAACGTATGGATCTTCCTTCCAACAACTAGTCGTCTCTGACTTACACCTATTGTGGTAATTCTAAACCTTTCTTATCTTTGTTTCTTGTTTAGTTCACTCTTCACTCCTATACTGAACCCTGTGTTTCTCTATACATATTTCATTCAGCATCGGATCAGCATAAATAACACCAGAGTGTAGAGACGGATCTTCAGTTCCTTCCAGCCCGTCTCGTGGAGTCAACGATCCCCAGCAGCACTTTGCAGGGTTTTTTCCCCCGTGAGGGTTTCCCTGTGATTCCTCTGGCTGCCAAGCATTTGAGCGGGGCTCCGGAGGGGTTTTTAGGGGAATTTCTCTATTCAGCTGGGAAACCAATTTGCAGGCACACTTCATGCTTGATCTTCAAGCCGGCTAGGATCCTACCGTCCATCCATATTCCAGGTAGGAGATTCTACGTTATTTTTGTTCCAATATACGAAGGCTGTTGTATTTTGAAGACAAGTCCAGATTGATTGATCATAACAGTTAGACCCAGCCAGTGGGGCAGAGACATCTTGGTGCAAGGATGTTTAGGCGTGAAAGGACGCAATTGGCGCAGCATGAACCTGCAGGCACTTTGCAATTTGTACCTCTCAGCGCAAGGATATTTTGGCGCAAGAGGTCCCAATTGGCATGAACCTACTGGCAGTTTGCATTTTGTAATATGGATTAAATGTGAAAAAGATGTATTTAATGCAACATTATAAAACAGGACATGACATGTATTACACTGTTGTTGCAGAATTGAACATGTTTTAAACATGAAACAGATTTATTTACTGCAACATTATTAACTGCATGCAACTATCCCTCACACACAATTTTACATAATGTACACACCCACACGCTCACATCAAACTCACATGCATTGCATGCATACCCTCTCACATGACATGCACACCCTCACACCACACATTCGGCCCTGCACTGCTCATATATTCAAAAAGAGGACTACACCGTCTCTGGGCAACATTATAAAACAGAAAAAAATGAAATCAACAAAAACACATTTATTCTGGACACTGCTATCAGAGAACACTGGCCTTAAGGAGTTTAAGACACAGCACTTAACCATAATGCTACAAAGATGTTATTGTTTGAATTTTCACAAGTTTCATACCTAGCCTTTTATGATTGAACGTATTAAATTATAGGCTAAGTATGCAATGTATGACTCATGAAGCACCAAGACGTTGTGGCCTAGTAATTAAATGCTGGGCCTCGATGTCTGGCAGACCTAGGTTCAAGACTGTGTGTTTTTCTTTCAATGTAATGAATTTAATTTCAATAAAAGAAAAGTAACGCAAGTGGGAGATGGTGAGGTTTGTTGCAGTGCAGTCCTGTAATCTTATTTAGCATGAGGGCCTTTAGACGTGGCTGCAATATCAGCCACATCCAAAGGTCCCTTGCACCAAAATAACGGTGCCGGAATGGCTTTCGCGCCAAAAAGTGTGTGCCGAAATGGGCGCTGGGGCGGAATGGGCTTGCCAAAATGGTGGCATCAGAAAGTGGTGTGCCGCATGGAGAATGCTGCTTAACCAAAGTGTGTGCTCCATGGCAGATAATTTTATCTCACTGTACATTTCCTAGAATCATTGTGAGTTCTCAAAGCCTGCAATCAGAAGGCCATGGCTAGTTGTCTGGTAGTGATTTAAGGGGACAACAGACAAGTCCAAAGGACATGCCCATTGACCATGGCCAAAGACCAAGCTAGTGGCCTGGAAGTGTTCTAAAATGTATGAAATAACAAAACCATTGAAATTCAAGGACAACACGTTAGTTGCAAGGATGCTAAGGTGAGCAATACTTTGTAACAAAACCTTTGAAATTCAAGGAAAAAAAACTTTAGTTGCAGGAATGTTAAGTTGATCAATACATTGTAACAAACCCCTTGAAATTCAAGGAAAACATTTTAGTTGCAGGGATTTTATGGTGAGAAGCCACCTTAACTTCATACCCCTGTTGCGCAGCCTATGACCACAATGATTACATCAAAGATCACATCACTGGTGACAATGCTAATTACATTACAACAATAACTGGTCTTAAACAAGGCCTTCAGCCATGGTCAGTGTGCATGGCCAAAAATATTTTAACACATGAATGGGTGCTAATTATGGAATTCAGTTACGGACAGTGGTGACGGCCTTCACCCATGTGCATTGAATATTTTAAAACGCTGTCTATCAACCATAGATTTTGACCTTTACCAGTGGTGCAGCTTTCATCCATGCCCACTGTATATTATATACACTGGTCAGGCACTATCCATGAACATTAGCACAATACAGGCAAGTGGCCACTATCTTTGGCTGTGCCCACTATATAGTCTAACATATAAATGGGCCACTAGCCATGACCTTTGTCCTTGAGCAGTTTGTACATCTTTTGGCCATGTCCACTGTACATTTTACAATCATATAATGCAATAAGTGATGCCCTTCGGCCTTGTCCACTGTGTACTATGCAATACTAACAAGACACTAGCTATGGCCTTCAGCCATGCCCACTATATATTTTATACACTAACTTGCCATGGTCATCAACACAATACTAGCGAGTTGCCACGGTTTTGACCTATGTGGACAGTGTATTCTAACATATTAATGATCACTAGCTGTGGCCTATAGCCATGGCCACTGACTACAACTTTGAATGCTGTATATTTGAAAACAGTGATAGGCTACTAGACATCGTTTTTAACCATGCACATTGGTATTTTTGAACAGCAACCAACCTCTAGCTATGGTCTTTGGTACTGCCCAGAGACCCCAGCCTTTGTTATGGCCACGTCCACAGCCAAAATTGTTTTTAAGGTAATCAAACTTTTGATGAGCTAACTTATAAATGATGTTATCTGTTACTCCATTTTTGATGTAATCAGTTCTATTCAATGTAATTAGTGTTGGCATCAGTGATGTGATTTGTAATGTCACCAGTGTTCTCATACAACATGTAATTAGTGATGTCATCAGTGATGTGATCTGTCATGTCATCATTGTGGTCAGAAGCTGCGCAACGGGAGGGTGTGAAGTTAAGGTGACTTAAGCTGAAATTCAGGGGTTTTGTTCCATTACGTTTTCACCTCAACATCCCTGCAACTAATGTTTTTTTCCTTGGATTTCAAGGGTTTTGTTACCATGTATTGCTCACCTTAACATTGCTGCAACTAAAGATTTTTCCTTGAATATAAAACATGTGTACACTACTTTGTATACATGAATGTAAGAGTATTTGCTCATTCAGATGGCTTAAAAATAATGAACATACTTGCATACCTTTTATGTAATAGAAAACTAATTGAGTAATGATGTGTCCGCTTCGAGTAACTACGCACTCCATGCACTATACAAGCAGATGCATCAACATATAAAGTATTGTTATGCTTTACATGTTGCACATTCAAAGTCATGCCATTATGCATTGTGTTTCAGTCAGTCTTTATCCCCAGTTATTAACTCAAGGTAAGCAATATTAGACACTGCTTGATATGCAATGCAGTGCAATAGTCATGAAAACAGATAGTGAAGGCTTGTCTATTATTTGTTTTTGTCTAAACTTAGCTTCCTCTTAGGACATGTGTGGGGGCTGGGGGGATAGAAGAGGGCAAACGAGTAAATGGAATGTTAAAGTCACTAAAAATCACCTGCTGTGTCCCAGCTACAATCCTGCCAATCTTAACCTACATATCCCATCCATGTAGATCAATCAATGAGCAAAAGACATCTAATGGTGAACTGAGGCGCGATTGCAAAAACATTGCATGGTATAAGCACTAGGGGAAAGTGTGCCATAGTGCAAAAAAAAATAGCAAAATATTCGAAAACCTTTGCACCATGGTAACTGCAATTTGGCATGGAGTTATCACTATGCAGGAATTTCCCTAATGCACAAAACATATGCTTTCAATGCATTTTTGCAACAGGGCAAAATTAGCCCTAGTACTACTATCATTTCATGATATTGTTCCAGGACAAACTTAACCCTAGTGCTAATATCATGCAAAGATAAATTTGTTATGGTGCAAATATTATCTAATATGGCTGCAATGATTTTGCACTAGTGCAAACATTGCCATTGCGCTAATAACGTGCACATGTGAACTTGCACCATTGCAACGTTTCTGGAATCTGACTCCCTTGGATTCCAGAAACCTTACCCTGGAGCATGTGCCATCTTGCTTGGCATTAACACTAGGGCAACACAGCTCTAGTGCAAACAAATACATATTCTCTCAATACATTTTTTCACCAGGACAATGTTTGCCCCTACTGCTAATTCCATGCCCTATTAGCAGTAGAGCAAACCTTTCTCTTCTGCAAATATGCATACAAGGATAGTTTTTTGCCCTAGGGCTGTTTTTGTTCTAGTGGTAGTACAGTGCTAAATTATCGCTGCACTAGGGCACACTTTATGTAATCTTGCCCTGTTTGCCAGTTTTGGCTTCATAACCCAGGTTCTTTTAGATATACAATTTCTGAAAATACCCTATACTTTAACAGATGTGGAATTGTACCAGGTCTATTCTGAGTAAGTGCATATGTTAAAAAGAAATTCAGTCGCCGTCAACCTCAAACTCTCCTTTTCTCCTGAAAAAGTACTTTTCCTCGACAGAAACATGACAATAAAAGATGGCCAGCTACAAACCACAGTATATCGCAAACCAACTGACCATATCAGCTACTTACAGAGTGAAAGCTTCCACCCAGTGCACGCCAAACATGCAGCAAAATTCAGCCATGCAATAAGATCCAATTGAATATGCTCAGACACAGGCGACTGGGATAAAAACATACACACTGAGGTCAGACTTCATAAACTGTGGATACAACCACAGAATTGTGGAAAGACAGATTCACAGGGCAACACAGATTCCCCGAAGCAAAAACGTAGAATACAGAGCAAAAGAGACACAAATCGGGTTCCACTGGTAGTCACATGCATTCCAGAGTTGGAAGCCTTCTGGAGGATTGCTAAGAAACTCCAACCCATCCTGATTGAAACTGACCGGCATACTCCGCCGAAACCAGCACCAGACCAGGCTATTTAGCCCAACTGGCACCTGGACATGGGAGGACCAGCAATTAACTCTACTTAGAGTCCACCATTCTACTCACATCTGCCTTGAAAGAGACTCAGGTCGAAACGTGTGTTGGCTGTTTGCACTCACCTATGTTGACCAACTGGCAGTAATTGCCACACTGATGATTTTTGGTTTTGGTATACCAATATGAATAAAAAACCACATGCACCAACAATTCTAAGACTGGACCTTGACTTATAACAAATAGGCTTAACTGCCAGAACCTGTCATGATCTCTGCTTCCAAAAGGTCAGGGTTTTCCCAACTCCCTTGGAAGCAGATCCATAACCCAGGTTCCGAGTGCCAACTAGTCCCAATTGGGACCTTTTGGACCCCGTCCTGGCGCCAGTGGCACCAGGCTCATAAATATGCCCAGTCCCAGCGCTGGAAGCGCCGGGCTCATAATGCTTGGGTGGACTTACCTGCAGCAGACCATGCTGCTTACTTGCCTGCCAGTTGAGCCTCTGATCCCCTTCTGTTTGGAACTACTTTTCCTGTTGGGTGGGGCTGGAGCCACTCCCTAGATTCAGAACACTGGAACTCTTCTGGAAAGCAGGAACTCTTTTCTTACCTAGGCGTGGCTGTGGAAGGAGACACCGAAGCACTACAGGAGGCTATTTAAACTACACCCGGTGGATGAATCTTGCTTTGCGTTATTCTGCAACCTCTGCAGCAGAACGCTCATCGTGTCTTCTGCATCCGGTCCTGGGCCTAAGGAAAAAGGCTTACCATCCTGAATCCAGTCTTCAGCAACACCTATAAAGACAAGAAAGAACAGGTTAGCATTCCGGCATCTGAAAGGCAAAGGCTTACCATCCTGAATCCAGTCTTCAGCAACACCTATAAAGACAAGAAAGAACAGGTTAGCATTCCGGCATCTGAAAGGCAAAGGCTTACCTACTCTTCGTGCGCTCCGGAGGTCTTCACACTGCATTCCGGCATCTGAAAGACAAAAGCTTACCAACTCTTTGCACGATCCGGAGGCCTTCGGCGCTGCATCCCGCATCTGAAAGACAAAACAAGGTGCGTTTAAAGACATTGGGGAACTTTAATACTCACGTGCCATTACTCCTTTCCACATCTAATTCAGTGGGTATTCCGGCACCCTGCAGCCGCTCCGAACTCGTACCTGCAAAATAAAAAGACAGTTAGAGCGCATCATGAAGCAGGCAACAAGCGCTTACTTACGTGCTTCCAGGCGCTTCTATTCATCACACGGGCTCCATCTTCAACTCACTTCAGCCCGTCATCCGCCATCGCCGGAACCCTGCAAAACAAGAGACATCATTACTAAAGACTTTAAAGACATTTGAATGACTCGAAACTTACCGTTCGTGCAGTAAACGACGGACAGCAGTCCTCTGAAGTCAAGAGGCCTGCGCTACCTATCCAGTGAAGAAACTGGTTACAGCACCCTGCCCCGAGGCAGATGGAGAGCTCGGCATTCACTTACCTAAGGTGAGAGCGTTAACCTTTGGGGGTCTACAGGAGAGGAGAAGAGGAAAGAGATAGGGAAACCCCAATAACCCCAGTTCATTAACCCCATATTTTCTATCTGCAGACATCTTACTCTACACGTCAGGCATACAGTGCACAGAGGTCCAGCCCAAGAGCCAACCGGGTGCTACACATCACCTTTGGAGATACGGTAGTCGCCCAGTCAAGACCGGCGCCTCTGCGAGAATCAGGTGAGCGTTACAGAACGCAAAGCCCACCGCAAAACTCTTGCCCAGGCGCTATGGAAACCTCGGATACTGACCCCCTAGCCCGGTTACTTGGGGAACTAAGGGCAGAAGTGCATGCAGCTCGTCAGGAAACGAATGCTCTAAGAAGGGAACTAATTATTTCCAAGGAGAGAACAGACAATCTTGCTAGACAAGTGCTACAGTCACAAGCCGGACAGACCCCGTTACCCGCATCAGGGGCAAATCTTCCTTCAACATCCTCTATGAATCCAGTGCAGATCAACCTACCTGGGAATGTACCTCTGGCTCCGTCCGAACGATTTTCTGGTGACCCAAAGAGGTTTGCAGTATTTATCAATCAGTGCCGGTTGCACTTCTTATGCCGGCCAGCAGCCTTTCCAACTGATCAAGCAAAAGTAGCTTTTGTACTTTCGTACCTTAGTGGCAATGCGGCAGACTGGTCGATCCCTCTAGTTAATCAAGATGATCCGGTTCTCCATGATTTTCAAGCCTTTCAGCTTAGTATGGAAAAACTGTTTGCAAGACATTCACAGGGGCAGGCCTTGGACAATGAGCTTCTTTCGTTGCGACAGGGTAATCAAGACCTTTTGGCTTATATTGCATCTTTCAATAGACTAATAGTGGAAACTCAATGGCCTGAGGACAAAAGGATTACGCTGTTTTATAGAGGTCTACGTGGAGAGCTCAAAGACGTTTTAGCCCAAGTAGTGAATCCCCCACAAGACTGTTCGGATTATATAGACTTGGTCGTTCAAATAGATCACAGGCTGCAGAACAGGAAGGCCGATCGTTCCAAGTTTGATGCTCGAGTATTTTCCAAACCGCCAACTCCTTCCAAAGGAGTAGACTCCGGGAAACCCATGCAAATAGGGGGTCTGAAAGGTCCTCTAACACAAAGGGAGCGGGAAAGGAGGAAACAGTTGCAATTATGCCTATATTGCGGAAACTCAGGGCACTTTCTTCGTGATTGTCCGGTGAAACCTGCCAAGAAGGCAGTAGGAGCTGCAGTTACCAAAGTTACAAACTCTGAGCAGGGAAACGACCTCGTCCGACAAGAATAGAGGTCCTCTTGCCGAGCGTGAAAACCAGTTCCGTGACCTCGCATTTCGTGATACCTATGGTCCTCATTAGCCCTGATAACCCGGATCGATTACATGCAATTGAAGCTTACGTCAACAGCGGTGCCATCGGCAATTATGTGGATCATGAAATGGTTTTGAGGATGAATCTAACTCTTTGTCCCAAGGCTGTAAAGGACGTCATTACTACGGTGGATGGTACGGAGATAGCCTCCGGGCCAGTAACGCATACCACTCAAGAGGTGACGCTAGTAAGTCAAGATGGACACCATGAGAAGATCGTGTTCGATGTGATCAAGGCCCCTCAGTTTCAGATTATTCTAGGAATACCTTGGTTAGAGAAACACAATCCTCTGATCGATTGGCGAGCAAGAACGGTCCAGTTTCCAGAATGTGTCTCTACTTGTCACCCTCCACCTGGTGTTGCACTGGCGGCAATATCTTCAGAGACTCCCCAGTTACCTCCCGAATACCTAGAATACCAAGATGTTTTCCGGAAGTATCAGGCTAACTCTCTACCTCCTCATAGGTCTTATGACTGCCAGATAGACCTGATACCTGGATCTACTCCTCCTTGTAGTAGAATTTATGCCCTCACCGAGCCTGAGAACCTTCACCTTCGACAATACCTGGATCAATACCTGGCAAATGGGTTTATTCGTCCTTCCAAGTCCCCTGCTTCTTCAGCTTTGTTCTTCGTTCCAAAAAAGGAAGGAGACCTTAGAACTTGTATCGATTATCGCTCCCTGAACCAGATCACCGTTAAGAATAGATATCCGTTACCTTTGATCCCTGAACTCCTGGACCAAGTAAGAAAAGCATGCATATATACAAAGCTGGATCTTAGAGGAGCTTACCACTTGGTACGAGTAAAAGAGGGCGATGAATGGAAGACAGCCTTCCGCACCAAGTATGGGCTATTTGAATATCAGGTCATGCCCTTCGGACTTTGCAATGCCCCGGCCGCCTTTCAATATTTTATGAACGATGTCCTCAGAGAGCTCATAGATGTATGTGTTGTTGTTTACATTGACGACATCCTCGTTTATTCTTCATCGGAATCTGAACATCGGAAACACGTGAAAATGGTCCTCGAAAGATTGCGTCAACACAAACTTTTCGCTAAGTTGGAAAAATGTGTTTTCAACGTGACTGAAGTTGAATTCTTGGGATTCATATTATCACCTGGCGGAGTGCGTATGGATTCGAAGAAGGTCGATGCAGTTCTCAAATGGCCATCACCATCCTCCGTAAAAGGTGTGCAAAGCATGTTAGGCTTCGCTAACTTTTACCGCAGGTTTATCCCCGAATTCTCTCGAATAGTCCAGCCCATCACTGCCTTGTTAAAGAAAAACAAACGTTTTGAATGGTCTACCGAGGCGGAACAAGCTTTCCAGGATTTGAAGACTACATTTATCTCTGCACCAATCTTAAAACACCCTCGCCCCGAACTCCCCTACATCGTGGAAACTGATGCTTCAAGCCTTGCCATGGGGGCAGTTCTATCACAAAAGGACCCGGTAACCAATCAGTTGCATCCCGTGGCATTTTGGTCCCGCAAATTCTCGCCTCCTGAAATCAATTACACAATTACTGACAAGGAACTTCTGGCTATCAAGTCTGCCTTTAAGGCTTGGCGGCATTACCTGCTGGGTGCCCGACACACCGTTACTGTGATTACGGATCACCGAAACCTGCAATATTTGAAAACCGCAAAAGCCCAATCCTCTAGACAACTCCGTTGGGCATTATTCTTTGCCGAGTTTGACTTCATAATTACCTATCGACCTGGTACAAAGAACGGTAAAGCTGATGCCCTTTCTCGGATGGGAGTGGAAGAACACTTGATCAACCCCAAACCTGTACCAATCATTCCCGAACAAAGAATTCTGGGTGTAATCGCCACCGAATCCATAGAGGAAGTTAAGGATAAAGCCAGGCAACTTGTAACTCCAGCAGACATACAGAATTGGCATCTGCAGGGAAAGGACTTTGCAGTAAAGGACAACTTATTGTATTTCCAAGAACGATTATACCTACCCAGCACAGATTTACAGAAAAAAGTAATCTCTTGTTATCACGACTCTTTAATGGAAGGTCATCCCGGTATGGCCAAGACCTCAGAAAAGATCAAGCGCTACTTCTGGTGGCCGTCTTGGAAGAAAGATATCAGAGACTTTATAATGTCCTGTAGAGTATGCGCCCAAAACAAGAGTCAAAAGGAAAGACCAGCAGGCCTCTTACGCCCTATTGACATCCCACCTCGCCCTTGGCATACGCTTTCTATGGACTTCATCACCGATCTACCTCCATGCTCCGGATACAATACGATTCTAGTAATCGTGGACTTATTCTCCAAGATGGCGCATTTCATTCCGCTCAAAGGCTTGCCAACAGCAGCAACTCTGGCCCGAGAATTTCTCGAAAACATCGTCCGACTGCACGGTTTTCCTTCGGTTCTAATTTCGGATCGAGGTAGTCAATTTATTTCTCATTTTTGGCGAAGTTGCTGTCGGTCGGCTCAAATTGATGTGAGACTATCGACCAGTCACCACCCTCAGACCGACGGACAAACCGAGAGGACCAATCAAACTCTGGAACAGTATTTACGCTGCATGCTGCAACAAACTGAAAAAACTTGGAAAGATATCCTTTGGATAGCCGAATATGCCTACAATAACTCTGTCCATTCGGGAACTGGGAAAACCCCGCTTTTTCTTTTGTACGGCAGTCACCCTCGAACCTCGGAGTTGGATCCCCTCCAAGATCTTGAAACACCAGCAGTAGACTACCTGCATTCTACAATCACCCAAGCCTTTAAGGAAGCTGTTCTCACCTTCAAAGGGCTAAAGAACAATACAAGAAAGGAGCAGATCAACATCGGAAGGAAGCCCCTCATTATCAAGTAGGGGATCAAGTCTGGTTATCCACCAAATATCTATCTCTAAAAGGGCCACGCACATTCAACCCAAGATACCTTGGTCCCTATTCCATCACTACCATAGTAAACCCAGTAGCGGTCAAGTTGGACTTGCCCCCGCACATGAAGATACATCCGGTCTTCCACGTCTCTCTATTAAAACCCGTGCAACCTCAAACCCGACTAACCAAATCTCCAAAACCTATCCTAGTTGATGGAGAACTCGAGTTTGAAGTTAAAAGCATTCTGGACTCCAAGATCTCCAAATCTAAACTATTCTACCTAATTGACTGGAAAGGCTACGGCCCCCAAGAGAGATCCTGGGAACCTGCTGAATATGTCCACGCTCCTCGCCTAATCAAAAGATTTCACCGAACATTTCCTGACAAGCCAAAACCCCCGGAGAAGCCCGGTTTGGGAGGGGCCTTGAGGGGGGGTACTGTCATGATCTCTGCTTCCAAAAGGTCAGGGTTTTCCCAACTCCCTTGGAAGCAGATCCATAACCCAGGTTCCGAGTGTAAACCAGTCCCAATTGGGACCTTTTGGACCCAGTCCTGGCGCCAGTGGCACCAGGCTCATAAATATGCCCAGTCCCAGCGCTGGAAGCGCCGGGCTCATAATGCTTGGGTGGACTTACCTGCAGCAGACCATGCTGCTTACTTGCCTGCCAGTTGAGCCTCTGATCCCCTTCTGTTTGGAACTACTTTTCCTGTTGGGTGGGGCTGGAGCCACTCCCTAGATTCAGAACACTGGAACTCTTCTGGAAAGCAGGAACTCTTTTCTTACCTAGGTGTGGCTGTGGAAGGATACACCGAAGCACTACAGGAGGCTATTTAAACCACACCCGGTGGATGAATCTTGCTTTGCGTTATTCTGCAACCTCTGCAGCAGAACGCTCATCGTGTCTTCTGCATCCGGTCCTGGGCCTAAGGAAAAAGGCTTACCATCCTGAATCCAGTCTTCAGCAACACCTATAAAGACAAGAAAGAACAGGTTAGCATTCCGGCATCTGAAAGGCAAAGGCTTACCATCCTGAATCCAGTCTTCAGCAACACCTATAAAGACAAGAAAGAACAGGTTAGCATTCCGGCATCTGAAAGGCAAAGGCTTACCTACTCTTTGTGCGCTCCGGAGGTCTTCACACTGCATTCCGGCATCTGAAAGACAAAAGCTTACCAACTCTTTGCACGATCCGGAGGCCTTCGGCGCTGCATCCCGCATCTGAAAGACAAAACAAGGTGCGTTTAAAGACATTGGGGAACTTTAATACTCACGTGCCATTACTCCTTTCCACATCTAATCCAGTGGGTATTCCGGCACCCTGCCTCCGCTCCGAACTCGTACCTGCAAAATAAAAAGACAGTTAGAGCGCATCGTGAAGCAGGCAACAAGCGCTTACTTACGTGCTTCCAGGCGCTTCTATTCATCACACGGGCTCCATCTTCAACTCACTTCAGCCCGTCATCCGCCATCGCCGGAACCCTGCAAAACAAGAGACATCATTACTAAAGACTTTAAAGACATTTGAATGACTCGAAACTTACCGTTCGTGCAGTAAACGACGGACAGCAGTCCTCTGAAGTCAAGAGGCCTGCGCTACCTATCCAGTGAAGAAACTGGTTACAGCACCCTGCCCCGAGGCAGATGGAGAGCTCGGCATTCACTTACCTAAGGTGAGAGCGTTAACCTTTGGGGGTCTACAGGAGAGGAGAAGAGGAAAGAGATAGGGACACCCCAATAGCCCCAGTTCATTAACCCCATATTTTCTATCTGCAGACATCTTACTCTACACGTAAGGCATACAGTGCACAGAGGTCCAGCCCAAGAGCCAACCGGGTGCTACACATCACCTTTGGAGATACGGTAGTCGCCCAGTCAAGACCGGCGCCTCTGCGAGAATCAGGTGAGCGTTACAGAACCTTGGAGAAACAAATCCAACCAGCGCCGATACGCAATCAAAGGTTTGTCATCCCAAAAAGCATCCAATCAATTGGGAACTTTGGAGTTGTTCCCCAGACGAACCATGATTCAGGCTGCAGTCTGAACCGAAAACACCAATAAGAGGTGCACAGCAGACAGAGAGTCCCAATCCACATAACTCCAACCAATTGAAACTACCATCCTGCAACAAGATGAACGTCTGAGAGAAGTTTGCCCAGAGATGCACCTCCTTGCTTTATGGTGAACAGCCGATCTGAAGGGAATTATGATCAGAAGCAAACTACACACAAATAGTTAGCAGGGTAATCCAGATGTGGAACCCTTGTTCACTGTGCTTAGAGAGGCCCAACTTCACCTCACTTATGAGGCCGATGTGTCTGGGGTTGCTTTTGGTACTCTTATTCACATGAAAATTGCCTAGCATTTTGGTTCTGGTTTGCCCTTGTGGGTGGGGCAAAAACTGACAAACAAATGGATATGTATTCTCTTTGAAAGGAACAGTAAGCTAAAACATGGTTGTAGACCCTGCCGAGTGGACACCATCCCATAGAACAGGTTACTTGGCCATGTTCGTTCTCGGTAGAGGAGCTCCCAGACCTTTGTGTATACAAAAATAGCACAGATTATGTAACTACCTTGGAAAAACAAAAGATGTGTAACCTGCCGACATATCAGCATTGTGGACACAATCAAGGGTACAACGTCCTTTCATCGCGGGACGTTTTTTTGCAGGATTTTTTACTGCACATTTATTTTACGATAAAAACCCATCAATTCTGGGGGGAGTTAAAAAATTATATATATGGGATGTGGGTGTTTGGGAATAGAAAAAAAAACTGAAAGGGAATGGGAGGTTGGGGTGGGAACTGGGAGGATGGGGTGGGAACCCCCCCCCAAAAAAATGTAAATAAAATTTGATGGGTTTTTTCATTAAAGAATTTGCAGTAAAAAACCCAGTGAAAAAACATCACATGATGAAATGACATGGAACCCAATCAAGATACCCCACATGGAGCAGGGTGACACAGTTTTACCTGTACACCCAGCAACATTGTTTACTTGATTATGTGCATGAAAAGTCTTGGACAGGGTTACTATGTTGGGGAAACGAGTCAGCATCTACATAAATGCATTATCCTCCATTGTCAGAGGGTCAAGGAATGCTCACATGAGAGTCTGGTTGGTGAGAATTCTTCGGAAGCTAATCATACCCTTGGTGATCTCAAACATTGCTGTACTCTGGGATCATTCCAGGAGCACCAAGCCAGAAAGACCTTTGAATTCAAGTGCATGCATATATTCAAAGCACTGGCAGTGGGCTTTATCAGGCATTGTTGTTTCATGAGTCACTATCCCATCTAAAAGTCTCCCACTGATTCCACCAATAAAGGTAAGGGGTTGTAATATTCAGAACTGACACACTTTTTAATATGTTTTCTAAAGCTGTTCACAAGCATTCAAATGACAGCTCCATCTGCCCCTCAAAATGCTGCAGGTCAAAAGCTTCCCAGGCACTTGTCAGGGCTCCTGTTTCTAGTCAAACCCCACTCTCTCCTCATGGTTTTGATGTAGCACAATCTCTCTATGGTATTTGCCACAAAGTTACAACACTGGGTTCCACGAGTCACAGGCCTAACAGATAACTGGTTGTATTTTCCTCTCTTTCAGCCTTCTATAGGCAAAAACTTGATATGCTTATGTTTGTGCTACCACTAATATTGCATAGGGACTGGTCTGGCATACAGTTTCAAATGGACTTCACCTACAAAAAATGACACTAACCAATTCTCTGCTGCCTTCCTGAGAGCACTCTAACAGGGTGGGCTGTTTTACTTTATCTGCTCTTCATATCAACCCCTGCCCCACTTAAGACAGTGTACCATTTAGACTTTGAAGATAGCAATGTGTGGGGGACTTCAACATCAAATATATGCCTCCCTGAGCAAAACTACAAACCAGGCACACAGACAGGCACAGATAACAGTGTTATTCTGGGAGGGGCTATGTAACATGTTTTGTTTTAATTTGTTTCAAAGACTTCATTCCATCCCTGTCTGAGGAAGTGGAGAAATGTATTGAAAGCTTGCAAATAAGCAAACTAAATGATTTAGGATACTTACGGCATCAACATGTTGTTTTCTTTTTCAATTAACAATCTATTCAAATAAATTAATATCCATTTTTAGAATGGCTGGAAGAAAATTGCCAAAATATTTGGCTTCACGGGAAAGCATCAATATGGTATAACCCTGCAACACAAATGGAAAATAGAAGGCTATACAGCTGGATTGGGTGTGATATAATGATTGAGGGATGTCCTAGATGGGACTCAAATAATCTGTTTTGTCAGAATCAAAAAATAAATTCCACCTACAGCAGAAAGATGAGTGATGGGGTACCTGGGTTGTTGGGATCCAAAGTGTGTTTATTTAGTAGAGAGAGAATGTGTCCTCTATTGAGGGTCGATGAGAAAGTGCCTTGAGTGAGGGAGCTGTTGATGATTTCAAGGTAGGGACGAAGAGCTGACATGAGGTGGGTCTTTGAATGCAGAGCTAGTGTCTTTGTGCTGGTGAATCATGCTGATTTTGTCAACGAAGAAGGTGTTGATGGTGGGGGATTTTTCTATGGCATGTGGTATGGCAGGGTTGGGTAGCAGGTTGATGCAGTGATTGATCGCTTTGAAGAGGGCTTTAATTTAGTTGGCGGCTTCTGTTATTGTATTCTGATAGTAAGAGCCCTTAGCTGTGTTGATTAGTTGTCAGCGGGTTCTTTGGAGTAACTCTAGGAGTGCCAGGTTGGATGCAGTCCAGGAGCAGTGCCAGGTTTTCCCTTGTTTTCTGATGTCTCTTTTGCTGAGATTGAGTTTTTGTGTATAGCAGGAGGTTTTGGTATGAAGGTACGTTGTTTCAGAGGCACGTGTTGGTCGATGGAGGCTGATAGGGTGGCGTTCCGTGCTTCCAATAGAGAGTTGCATTTCAGTTGTGGGTGTTCGGTTCATGTAAGGTGGAGGTCCTCTGTGAGGGCTTACACCAGTTAGTTCTTTAAGGACCTGAAGGTTGGTTTCTGCTGGGTGAGCTTGACTGGGGTGGTGTGCAGAATATTGAAAAGCACGTGTAGGTGGCCAGACCAGTAAAGTAGGAGAGGGGAGCCATAGTGGAGACAAGACAGTGCGGTGATGATAAGGGCCAGGATGTTCCTTTCTCGCGTGTTGGGTATTTCGTGTGCTGTGTGAGTCTGAGGCTGTAGAGAAGTTAGAGGAGCCCTTCCTTCATTGATTTGGTGGTCTTGTTGCCTGATAGGTTATAGTTGCCTAGCAAGATGTTGTTGGTGTGCATAAGGGATGTGGTGGTGACCAGGTCAGTTAAGTCTCTGATGAAGGCAGTATTGGGTTTGGGTGGTCTGTTGATGAGATGGAAGGTGACTGTGTACCTCCGGGAGAATGGGACGTGGCAGGAGAAACATTGAAGGAGCCTATGCTGTTGGCGTCAAGTCTGGTGCAGGGCCACAAGGTCTTGTGAACAACTGTGAGGCTTTAGCCTGTTTTGTTTGGCTGGGCTCTGTGTTGGATGCTGTAGCTGTTGAGGACAAGGACATCTAGGATGTGGGTGGCGGAGGGTGTTAGCCAGGTTTTTGAGATGAAGATGGCACCAAGGACGTGTGTAGTGATGAGGTTGGTGATGAATGCCGGATGGGTGATAGCTGAGCGGACATTGGCAAGCATCACCTTCCATGTTATGGATGATGAGGGGGTGCTGATGTGGGTGAGGCTGTTGAATTGTGGAGTCCATGCCTTAGAGGAGGTGAGATGTCATTGATGTTGGTGTTAACTGATGATGGTGGTGATGGCCTCTGGGGACTGCAGAAAAAAACACATGTCAGCACATGCTTACCTGTTGAATGAGCATGCCCAAATAGCAATTGCCCTTTTCTTCGTCTGCCCTTTTCTTCATCTGCCCCATTCTTCATTTGCCCTTTTCTTCGTCTGTCCTTTTCTTTGTTTGTCCTTTTCTTTGCCTTCCCACCAATGCAAAAGACTCCCTTGACCTCAGAGTTAAGAGCAGCAATGAAGAGGCAGGGCTAAGAAGGTGAGTGGGCTTAGGCCAGGTGACCTAGATCCACTTTTTCACCTGGAACAAACCGTTTTTAGACAGCTGCCAGCCTTTCTACTCCTAAAGTCAGCCAGTGAGTGAGTGAATGACCTATTCCTTTCTGCTGAAAGCCTTTTTCTAAAACCTCAGGTGTCATTCAAACCACCTCCCTTTTTTCATTCAGCCAAACCAAGAATGTTCTGACCATGTCCATCCTCACCACTTAGGAGCAGAATTAATAGCTACATCTCAGTGCTGTTTTCCTGCTCTGAAAGTTGTTTAAACAATGCAACGAATCCCACATTCTACACTTCTGATTTGTCACGTGCCCATTCAGACACAGTGCAGTTTTAAGCCTGCATATTTAGTTTATTTAAATTTCAAACTAACATGCTTTTCCATTTATCTGCACCAAGTTTACATAATCGGCATGGACTGGTTGCAATAAATGTTAGTATTCGAATCTGCTATATGTTAAATGGATAAGGTAAATTAGTATGTTAGTTTCATGTTAGTTTTATTGTTAGTGCAACTCAGCCCATGACTGTGATGTCGTGGAGCGAAGTGATTAGTTTCTGGCATGTGTTCTGTGCATTCCAAACATTGGCATCTATTAGATTAGGCCTACATCTCACTCATGAGTCACACACATGAGTTTCACACCATTGGCCCTAGTTAAAGTTCAGACCTTTGCTGTAATGTGAATGCTAAAATGTGAAGCTAATCGTGTTGAAATTCAGAATAGGGAAAAGTATTTCTCTGTTACATTTCCCTGCACACTGTCCTGTTTTTCTGCAGGGTCCAAAATCACTGCAGGAAAAAACAAACATGCAATAACTCCAGCTTCATCATATGCTCAATGTGTGTGACCTGGGCCATGATTCTAGCTTGATATTAACAGTTAAGAAACAACAACATGCAATTGGTAATATTTATACACTTAAACATTATATATGTATATATAATTTAGAAAACATTTTATCATTTATTTAAATTTTCAGTTTACGTTTATCTTTTATCTTCTTTTAATTGGTGATCTCCTATTTGATATTTGATTTTTATGTATCTTTTTTTAAATAGAACAGTAAAAGGAGATATTATTAATTTCAAAACAACCATGAGTCCTTGAAACTTTGCAAAGTGGCCTTAGTCTGATGTAAAAATAAGTAAATATCAGTTGGCAAAAATCATATATTTTTTTTAATGTTTAGCACTGAAGTCAGAAATTGCTCAGGTGACCGTTCTTGGTGAAGTGAACTTCCATCCTCTGCAGGTGGTACTTCTTTTGGGGTCATCATCTTCACCCCCTTTTTCAGTCCAGGTTTTTTTCCAGGGGACTCTATTCCAGTGACATCCTCCAGAGATCTGGGGATTCCAGGGATCCAGCCCATTGTAATTCCCAGAGCGCTGACATAAAAAGCAAAAGACAACTTAAGAATCAAGTGCATCAATCCATTAACTTTTAACCTTTTTATTTGGATATCTGAAATCAAAATTAATTATGCACGCATATGCGCATTATACACAAAATACCATATGATGCAGCGAGGACATCTCTTTAAGACCCTCCAAAAATAAGATTACTTAATCACACTAATACCGCATGGTACTTTTTCAGGCAACTCTTTCAAACACAACCAATCTTCACAACATCTAACAAAAATAATGCAAATTAACTAAGCCTTTATCTATTTACAATACCCTGTTCTCTTATTTACCTATTACATTTTTTTCTAACTAATTTGATATATATTTACCCTTTTATCCCTTCAAACCCCATTTTGATATCTTCAAACTATTTACACCTATTCACCTGCTATGTTAAGTCTATTTAATAGGTAAGTGCTTTACTTGCATACCATCACATGTTTCACTCCCTGCTAGTCTCTATTCACTCTTGCCTTTTCACTACAGGTTTTGGGTGAAGGTTAACATGAACAAACTGTTCGACTGTCAATTCTCCCTCCATTCTAGCAATTCTGTAGACCACAGGTGAAACCTTATCTATGTTTCTATATGGCCCCATGCCACACTGCAAGGAATTTAGAATGTGTATGCTTACATTTCCCAAAGTTGAATTTATAGGTCTGGTCTCCTATCTCATATTCTCTCATAGATGCTTTCCTATCATAATATGACTTTGCACTGTCAGCGGCCTTTTCCAGATTTTGTTGCGCAAATGCAAAGTGTTGTGGCAAAACCATTTTCCTACCTTCCAACATTTTGTGGGGGCTGATATTTGATGATTTGGAGAGTGTCAACCTGACAGCCATTAATACCAAAGGAAGCCGTAAATCCCAACTAGATTCTGCTTCAGCTACAAACATTTTCAATGTGTCACCTATTGATCTGTTAGACCGTTCCACTCCCCTGAAGAGGAGGGCCGGTAAGAAATAGCTTTCTATTTTCACCCAATATTTGCCACAGTCGTTACTACACTAGTAAATGACTACTATGGTCTGATTCAATTCTTTGAGGTAAACCAAATATTGAAAAAATAAGATTCACAATTAAAGTGGCCTTCATTTGCGCTCTGCAATTTCAGAGCTGGAATGCACTCTAGCCATTTAGACAAAAACACATGACCGTAAACATGTACCTGTTTCCCTTTTTCTTTTTTTGCTAATAGGCCCTACAAAATCTACTTGCAAATCAGACACTGGGAGCGTCAAACCCCTTTTCATCAATGGTCCTCTATGAGCTGGTGACACAAGCTGACACTGTGCACACTCTACACACACTCTGGTGTAGAACTCGACATCTTGAGACATGTGTGGTCAATAGGCATAGTCTTAACATTTCCAAAGTTTTCTGTGAACCTCTGTGGCCTGCAGTTATGGCATTGTGGGCATGATGTAACATCAATCCCCAAAATGACAAAGGCACTAACCATTGGATTTGGCCCATCACAAATTCCCTAATGATCAGTCGATTTTGTAACCTAATTATCTTTTTGTTTTTTAATAACACCCTCAATTCCTCCTTCACTTTGCAGTCCTCTTTATTCAGAGGATTTTATACTGCATCTACCAATGCTTGTAAAATGGGCCTAGAATAAGATCCTCCTTTTGTGCTGTAATCAAGACTTGATCTGGGGTATCAAAACTCCATTGTGCCACATGCTGTTCAACTGTTTTCACAGTTTTGGAGTGTGTTATCACATCCACCTGTATATCACCAAGTAGGTGTTCAATAGAAAACAACTTCCCCATTACAGCTCCAATGTTGGCTAATTTATCTGCTTTATCATTTTCTTCATTATCCTGACCTATTGTTTTTAGATGACCACATATTTCCCTCCAATGGTTTATCAGGTCATTTTCTGACACAAGTTTGTCTATAGATTCAATCGTTTTGACATGTTTAAGTGGTTTATTATGTTATTTGAGCATGCCTTTCACCTACCAGCCATATTAAAGGCTCCACAAAACTATTTTGTGCATAAACAGAATCAGTGACTACAACTATTTATTTAAGTCCATTTTATACTGACATAGATATTGCCTTATAAATTGGCAGCCAATTCTGCAGCTTGATTGCTTTTGGTTCCTATTATCATGCTTACTTTTGGAATGCTTTTGCATGTAAACCACTCATTTCCCATTCCTGCCACAAGTTTTTTTTTCATCATCATTTTCTACGTGGTATGCACATCCATCTACATACACAACACAGTTAGTACATTCTTACATGTTTCTTCGTTGAAAGCCTTGTGTGGGGATTGCTCAAATTCATTTAAACTTGTCTCAAGCTCTGTATCATCAGGCACACAGACAGCAACACAATCCTGTTCTAGCTCTTGATCAACTGGGCTCTTTTAAATTTGTCCATATCTCACTTCTACTGGAATTCCCTAAAGTGCTAATATCCATGAAGTGATTCTTGATTGGGCCAAACTCCCTGATCTGATCCTCCTACTTTGCAAAAATTGCAGAGGTTGGTGATTTGTTTCAACAATCACCCACTCCCCTTGAATTATGGGACAGAAATGTTGTAATGCCCAGACAGTGGTCAAAAGTGCTTTTTTAACATTCACTAAATTTGATCGATACCTGTGACAATGCCTTGCTAGCATATGCAATAGTTCTATTTGCATGATGTTTTTTTGATTTAACACTGCTGACATGCATTCATCTGTGAATCCAGTTTCTACAAAGAAATACTTTTTTTTTAATTGGATATGTCAAACATGGTGCTTTCATTTGACACCCTTTTAGCATGGCTACTGCCTCACTTTGTTCCTTTTCCCATTTCCAAGGTACACCTTAATAATAATAATAATAATAATTTCATATTTATATAGCGCTACAAACCCTCAGGTATCTGAGCGCTGCTTATTATTACCCACTGTGTGTGGTGCTCATTTATCGATCTCGGAAGGATGAAAGGCTGAGTTTGACCCTGCTGGGATTCGAACCTACGTTAGCAAGCTCTGCATGGATGTCAAAGTGAGTGCTCTACTCGCTGTGCCACTTGACCAACGTAGATTGCTTCAGTCATCTCGTCAAATGTTGTGTAATCTAGGCATAATTGTCAATATACTTTCTGCTGTAATTTGTCATTCCTAACACACTCTTTAAACTCGTCAAGTTAGTGGGATTTTTTTTTTGTGGGTTGTATCCATGTTCTGTCAATTCATGGCCCAGGAATTTTATCCCGTTTCTGCACCACTGTGCATTCTGTAAATATACTTTTGCCCCAGCCTTCTGTAGCTGACTGAGTACATGTCTAATCTCATTGAAATGGCTTTTCAAATATTCATGTTTGATAAGCACATCATCCACATAAACAATTGTTCCTCTTTCAGCTGCATCTGGGAGTGCCTTGCTCAGGAATATCCCAAACTCACCCCCACTATTGACATATCCAAAAGGTGTCCAGGACCATGCTTATTGTGATTTGTCAAATGAAAATGCAAATACATTTTAAATGTCTTCAGCTAGTGGCACACACCAGTATCCGGCTGTAAGATCTAAGGTGGTAAATACCTTTTACCCATGAACCTGTGAAAGGCCTTGATCAATAAATGGAAGGTGCCACCTTGAAACAGGTTCCTTTCTGTTTAATTCTCGTAGATCTGCATACAAGCACCATTGTCCATTGGGTTTAGCACACCTAATATGGGAGTATTTGATGCACTATGAATAGGCCTAATGATTCCCCTAGATTCTAAATTGTTGATTATTTCAGCTAATGATGCCAGACATGCCAAGGGCAACCTACATTGTTGTATAAATATTGGCTCCCTACCATGTCCTACTGGTAGTGTGGCAATATGCAAATCGGTCAGCACACAGTCATAGGCATCTTTGGAAAAAACCTGTTTAAACCAGTGGTCGAAGTGTACAAAAAGAAGTAGTAGAACTATGATCCCTGCTGGCCTGAGCCCGCTCCCCACAAACCCCTCGCTACACCCCCTCCGACACACAATCCAAACCCCCAAATAAACACAACGGCTATTTATGGGAATGCTCAGTGCAGCACACTGAAGTGCAAGCTTCAACTTCTACCTACACTTTTATTTTAAAATGAAACCATTCCAGAAAGGTTTCTTTTTTAATATAAAAGTATAGGAACAGTGGAACTTAAAAATAAAAAGTTTGGAAGCATCGCTGCCGACCGCTCCTGCCCACTTCGATCTTTGGTTTAAACTCCATAAATATTTTCCTGAATTGGTGTTTTTTATCTACATTTTTGCAACGGGCTGCATCCTGAATCTACTCCTCTACCATTTTTGCAAACTCTGGGAAATCCTCCAGAGGAGGAACCTCTGTACTTAACTCTAACCGTGTGACAATGGGGGTCATCATGGCCCTGGCGGGACCCGTGGCAGTAAATACCGGCACCCGGCACAGAGGACTTACCAGGGCATTACAGCCCCGGCAGACCCGGTAAATCCCCATTGCCGGGTGCTGGTAATTATTACTCCCCATTCCCATTTGAGTCTTGTTGGACTCAATGGGAATGGGGAGGTTGGATTCATGAATGGTGCCGGTGCATCCGTCGAGGTCTGCTCGCGGGTGCCGGTCACCCGCCATGTCAGACCTGGTGGGTGGAAAGGCACCCGCTCGCAGAACTTGTAGTTTGTCGGTCCGGTATTTTCCGGTCCGGTAACAACAGTGCCACTAGCTTACCGGCACCGTTGGTACCGGACTGGCAAACTTGTAATGAGGCCCAATGTCTCTTTGGGGAGTTGCTATACTAATATGTTTTGGAGTATTGACCTCCACTTTAATATGCTGCTTTTCTCTTGTAGATTCACTTAATCTTGAATAGGATACAATCATCCTGATGACAGCATACTATATAGATTGGCTCATAAGGGTACACAGATTAAACTTGAAAGATTCCTTTAGGCTTAGACTCCAATAATTCTGGTAATTCACCTTGTGCAGTCACATAGTTTTCAAGGATGTTCCAGATCACAGGGTTACTGAAATCAGCAGTGTAGTAAGACTTCTGTACTGCCACTCCTAATGTTGTATTCTCTTCCAAATGAATGTCTTGACACCCGTATTGTCCACCAGGATTTGAAAAGGTCCATCCCCAAATTCTATCAGTGGTGTATATTTGAACCCTTGCTTTATGCATTCATTTATGCACATTAATGCATCAGGATCTTTTATCTGTTGTCCCTTCCTCTGTTTTAATGCTACTGTACATTGTCTGGTAAATGTGGGAATGGTAACATTCTTTTTCACTTGAAGCTCAATTGCATATGTCGTTATTTGGGCACAATGATTAGCTTGTCTCTTGTCTTCAAATTCAGGTGAGGCTCCACCCAATCTGGACCAGACCTTTTGATTTAGAAAGTCTAATAGCATACACATTTGGTGCATGATGTCATTTCACGAATAGAATTTGTTTTGTGTTCCACTCACGATCCACACATAATGATGAACGCTTTTAGAGACGATTATAATCTTTAGCATTCATCTTCTTATAAATCTTTGTCCAAACTAATGGTTATCTAGGCCAACAATGTGTTTTTTATTTTTTAATTTTAGACTTTGTGATCTCCTCTCTGTCAAATATTTGCCAAAGTGTCTTTTTGTTAAACCGTAATCATGTAGTGCCTCCTTATTATGAATATTGGCCTAAGCCCATTTGCGTAACACAGAAAACCGTGTTCATATGTTCCGCTTTTTTATCAATGTCGCCGCCATTTTAAGAATTGTCTGCCATTTTGATTTCAACTCTTGTTTCTGTATTCTAAAATGGTGGACTGTGATTTTAACTTGCAGCCAAGCTGAACAACCTTTGAGTTCTGTTAATGTTTAGGCTGGCCGAGAGCAGACTGTTTGACCAATGTAAAGAAACCTTGTAACTCATATGAACTGCCATCCAAGTGTTGTCTGCACTCACAAGCCTCATCCTTATGTAAACAATGAGACAATGGAAAGCAAACAAGGTTGTGTGGTCTGGCTGAACTGCATTGTAGCAATTCTTGAAACAAGGCTTAACGTGGATTAGAGCACCAACAAGCATCATTGTAATTTCATGGACATGCAAACTAGTATAATCCCTTGTACAATATTGTAATGAACTGGGCACAAACTCTAGCCAGTGAACTATTAGCTTGGAGAGAGGCTGGACAATGTTTCAAAAATTGTATAAATATGTCTGTGTTTAGATGTCCAGCACTCTCATTCCTCATTGTGTCTGCTGGTACATACTGCAAGGTGTTGGGAGCCAGATAGCTATCTGTTTTTCTTTGTAACAGACATTAATAAAATATACTTGTATCTTTTTATCCTGTGATTGGTGTATTTCATTTGTGGTACTAAGCCTCGATATTTCTTTGGTCTTTCATTTTCACTAATGAAACTCCTTTCATGCTCAAGTGCCAAGGTGGCTTCAATCATATCAGAATGCCAATACACATGGATAGAGATCCATGGCTCCCCTTTTCCCATGTTTATTTCTGCAATTGTTGAAATGCATTTTTCCTGATCTGACTCTGCAGTAATATTTGGTTTGTATTTTTCTTCATTTAGATAAAAACGCAACATGTTTTCATCTATTTGCGTTTGCCAGTTTTTCTTGTGATCCAAATAAATCTCCAAAGACTGCTTCTCTTTTTCTCCTCGCATTTCATCCTGACACATGAGAATGACAATGATGCTAGGCACACAACATTCTGAAGATATACTTCCACTGCACTTTCTGATTTAAACACTGTTGCTTTGGCTCATTTTTTCTTAGGTTTCAATGGCTTTTTAGCTAAGGACCAAAATACCCCATTTACCCCATCAATGAGGAACGATAATCTCCTCAGGAAATGTTTTTATGTCAACTTCAGTGACACCTTCGATAGGTATTTCCTCCCCATTGAAACTGTGCCCAGGGCACTCACTTTGCATCACCTTTACATGATATTGTGGGTATCTCCCTTTATTGATACTTTTCATCAGTTCTTTTGACATTACTGTTGCTTGGGCACCTGTGTCATTCATTGCAAATACATTACATGTGTTTTCAATAGTGATAGGAGCATAGTACATATCGTCAACCTCTTCCAGTACTCATATAAAATGTGCATTTTTACTAATTGCAGAACTTAATTTTCTTGGCACATTTTTATTAGCTAGGCAATTGGACATCTGAAATGGCATTTTACCATCCTCTTTGCCCACTTCATTTTGAATTTATTTGTCTCTTCTCCTGGGCTCAGAACCCATTTGGAGTGTATCCACTGCTGCCCCTCTAACTTGAGACCACTAGTGTTCACACCCAAATTTCTCATTGTGGCTTTCCCATTGTCTGGGTCCTCTCTACTTACTTCCATATTGCAACCCATTGTTTGAGTATTTTCACAAATGTCACATGAAAGCATGTCAGGTTCTGGTGTGTGACAATTGTCTGCATTTTGTATGGAGCCTGTCATCTCTGTCCCTTGGAACATGTGTGGCTCAAAATACACCTCAGGTGACTGACCTGGGTGTCCGGTCAAAGGGTCGACTACAAAGGGTCGAATGGTCAAAGGATCAACACCAAAGGACCGAAAACAAAAGGATCAATCAATCTTGTGGTCAGGAATGTGTGTGAGCATTTGCACGTGGCTCAGACCCTAACTTTGGGTTATAACCAGGTCTGGCCATGTGGACAGCTGCTGGAACATTTCCTTTGCTAGCGCTGTAATTAATTTCAGCTCCAGTGAATGTAGTACTCTGTCCCTTTTCTTGAGACTTGAGTTAACATGTTTGCTGTTCCAGGTTTTTGCACTGTACATGAAGCTGTGCTGCTTCATGGCAGAGAGCAGAATTCTTATCCCTGACTTTATTGATTATTGTTTGCAAGTCAGTGATCTGTGTCTGACAATGATCAAGCACTTTTGCTTTTTTTTCATTTTTATCCAGTAACTTAAATATCTCCTGTTGTATAGTATGGGATTCCTTATCTTTCTCCCTTTTATTTTCTTTAAGGTTTTGAATTTTGGAAACTACAATATCTTTACCTTGCCTTATATCATCCAATATTGTTTTTAAATGGGTTAATTTTTGCTCACTCTCATTACATTTTTTCTGTCTCTGAGTCAATTGGGCAGCAAGGTCACAACATTTGGCTTGCAGTTCCATGTCCAGCTCTCTCTGATTTAATTCTGCTTTCAATTGCTGCACCTAATCACATTCATTGTCCAATCTGTAATGTAATTTTCTAATGTTCTCACTGTCTTTCCCTTGCATGTTTATGGATTTGTGTAGCAGAAACCAAAGTTGTGCACACAATCTAATGATGCAATTCTTCTCTTCCGTGCATTCTGGCGCTCAGAACATTGTAAGGTGATACACCTGCGCAATACTTCCTTCATCAAAAATACCTTCAAAAGCCTATTTTTCCACTTTCAAATCCTACTTTTCCATGTTATCATATTTTCAGAGGACCAGTTTGCGTGAGCATAAAGCTTCGCCTCGAGGTAATCTGATAATTCAGAAAATTCAGCCTGAATCTGGGACATGGTGCTACTATTGCAAATGACACTGTAACAAGAGTCAATTTTGCACACAGTACTGCACTACCTCACAGCTCTAATTCTGAGAATGAGTCCACAATATGGTTATGCTTTTTGGTGCGGCCACGTCGAGTAATAATTTTGCCATTCCCGGCAATGCACCAGGATGTTAGAGATCTTTTTGGTCTATCTGTTTAGTATTTCATAGTATTTTTGTGGTATAGTGGGTTTGTTGGTATGCTGGTGAGCCTAACCACAAAACACTGACTAATAATATTTATTTTTTACCAGAATCAGTAACAGTAATCAAATACTGAACTTAATACACTCTAAACAATTAACTCATCCCCTCCTGTGGTATCTTATCTAAACTATCACTTTATGCCCTTGTGGCTTGCATATCAGAATACATTTAACATGCAAATGAAACACAAAACATTCATTCAGAGTCTTTCAGAGTAAAACAATTTACATTGACTAACTTTGCTTTATTTTACTGCATGTTCTGCATCTCTCAGCATGTCAGCCCCAACAAGCTGAGTTCAGAATAAGTACACAAAGCCTAAGTCACCTTTCAAATTGTTATTCTTTATCAGAAGCTAGAAATATGCAAGTTACACAGAATAACATGTACATCCACGCTGTAATTCAAACATAAGCAAAATGTTTACTGCAATGCATTTCAAACTTTATATTCACGATAATGCCCAGAGTTCTGCCAACATTGACCTTGAACATCGCAACAAACATTGTCAGAGCACAGCTTCTGTCACTCTGAGCTTTATCACAGCAAAATGTGAGAGAAACAAATATGAACACAGTTTTACATACATATTTGAAATGTCATGGTGCAGTAGCTATACATGAAATGACTTATTTAGCCTGCGCTATCTAGTATAAAGCATTCACTTATCAGCACTCTCCTCAAGTTGACTGAACATACCCCAGAAATCTTTAATTGTGTGTGTGTCTTGCACTGCTGGGGACCCCCACTCCAATTGTCAGACAGAAGAACTCTTATCTGGTCTACTCCTTTTTTGCCTGGAACGAACCGCCTTTAGACAGCTGCCAACCTTTCTGCACCCATAGTCAGCCAGAGAGTGAGTGAATGATCCAGCCCTTTCTTTTGCAAGCCTTTTTCTAAAACCTCATGTGCCATTCAAATCACCTCCCTTTTTGTCAGTCAGCCAATCAAAGAATGTTCTGAACCTGTCCATTCTCACCACTTAGGAGTAGAAATAATATCTACATCTCAGTGCTGTTTACCTGCTCTGAACGTTGTTTAAACAATGCAACGTCTTTAGCAGAACGGATCTCACATTCTATACTTCTGTTTTGTCACATTCCCATTCAGGCACAGCACAGTTTTAAGCCTGCACATTTAGTTTATTTCATTTCCAAGCTACCATGCATGTCCATCAATCTGCACCAAGTTTATATAACCGGCATGGACTGGTTGTACTAAATGTTAGTATGGGGATCTGTTATATGTTAAATGAATAAGGTAAATTAGTATGTTAGTTTCATGTTAGTTTTGTTGTCAGTGCAACTCAGCACATGACTGTGGTGCCATGGAGCAAAGTGATTATTTTCTAGCATGTGTTCTGTGCATTCCCAACATTGGCATCTATTAGATTCACACATGAGTCTCACACCCTTGGCCCTAGTTGAAGTTCAGACCTTTGCTAAAATGGGGATGATGAAATGTGGAGCTACCCTTGTTGAAATTCAGAATAGTTAAAAGTATTTCCCTTTTACATTTCCCTACAAGAGTATCTGGTGCAAATAATACTAATAACATATGTAGATTTTAACAACCGCCATAAATGGGATCCTTTGTATTTAGCATATAAATCAACAGTATTAGAACTCAACAGGGACGTTTACTTTAAAAAGAACACTATCTTCATCATACATAACTTTCCCTAACAACCTCCCTATAATAATTGACTTTTTTAAAAAAGAAATCTATATTGAATGTACAACCTTTACACCCATTTATACTCAGTCAATTCAAGATATAAGACAAGTATTAGACTCATATTATGCAGCAAACCCATGGCAGTTGCAGTCAGCGGAAATATAAAACTATTTGGGGCCCCAATAAGAAAAATATAACTTGTCCTACTTACTGGTGTCTTTGGCACGCATCCCAGTCACTGAATGCTTCTTTTGTTGAACACGTTATTTGAACCCTCTCGGTTGGCTTTGATGAGAGGGTAACCTCTCAATCCCTCTTGAGGGAGAACAATGAGATACAAAGTGACATGTCATAAATGAAAACTGGCACGAGACAATGATGCCTGACAAGGAATCAGATGAAATGACTGACCAACAACCTCCCACACATACAAAGTTAGACACAAATGCTTTCCACCAGTTGCAGCATGAACACAACACTGAATGCCTGTTCACATGCCCAGTGGGCATGGCAAAATCCCTACTCCCAAACCCGTGTGCTGTGCGTGTCTCCTGCAACACACTGCTCAGCACACAGCACATTGAGCAGCCATTGTGTTGCAGATTTACCTTGAGCATCACATGAAAATGACAAATCAAATCAATAACCAAATGACGCATGTACAGAACACCCAAATGGTAAAAGATCATGTGCTGCAGGGACACAGCGGGCCCGAGAATGCAATCTGTGTGCACCTGTGGCCATGGAAGGGTGGTTGTACGTGTGGTGGATCATTGTGCAGCTGTGTGTGTCATTAGGGACATGCACTCAATATATGCATGTGAAATAAAGTGACCCTCAGTGTCCTGTACACATCACATGTGAACATTGCCCATGTGAACACCCCAGCATGTCAAACCACACCAATCCACTGACACCTGAAAAGTAAAGACAACACAGGAACAGGCATTGACCAGCACAACACAACATATACATAGTACCCCACAATTACAATGTCAGGGTGCGCAAAACACTGTAGCCCAAGCCAACTGTCCAACAACAAAAGGCCCTCCCTCTTTTACACATCACCGTTACCTTCTGAACAACTGTGTCTGGGGTATGTAGCCTTCTTCCTTCAAGTCTACCTGGCTACAGGATCGCCCTACCCCTTGGTCTCCATGTTCCTGCTTGCGTGTAAATAGGGTCCAGCCCCCTCAGAGGCCACCTTGACTGGTAAAAATACCAAATTGCAGAGAACTCCAAGGAGCCAAACCCACAAACCAGGGAAAAGGCCTCTAGGCACCAAAAAACCCAGGAAGAGTCTCCAGTAGTTGACTTGAAGTCGCAGGAAATGTCAAAGCACATGTACAAGCACAATGATAGAACAACCAAGGTAGCACAGTTGAACAATGGTCCTACAGGATTGGTACCATTTAAGGTACATAACATACAATGAGGATGCAACAACTGATAGGTAGTGTCACAGCTCTGGTGTCCAGGTGCAGGAGTGGCACAAACCAATCACCCCCTCCGGGGTCTGGGCTCCTGCAAGGTCAAACTTACACAGGCCTCTGAGACCCCATCGGGGAAGGAGGGTCAGGGATATGTTGTTTGGGCAGGCATTGGTATGCAGGATAACCAGAAAGAGGGGCAGGAGAGGGGAGTCGGATTGGCAAGGGAAATATTCAACATACTATAAACCACTATTCACAATAACAAATACTCAATCTGAGATAACATGTTCATCATGCACATTGTACCAAATGAGTCAAATGTAAGCCAAAGAGAGACTTATCTCTGGGTGAGTGCTGGCCTCCTGCCTGTGCACTCTCAGGTCTGGTAACAGGAGCAGTTCAATGCTGCAAAGAGAGCGTGAGTTACTAATCTGAATGTGTGTTAACAAAACACACACACAACACCATCAATGCCCCGAAGTAAGTGACTCCTCCACAAACAAACACTCCTGTCTGCTGCTTTGTATCCATACGTTAGCTTGGCCCCCTCATGGTTCATACACTGTCAATGCAGTAAGGCAGGCGCATGTGGGTGCGAGGGAAATGGAAGACCAATGCGTCAAGAATCACACATGATACAATGGTCCCTGGGTGAGCTGCTACACGCGTATAGCGAGGTGCAACTTCAGTACAAGTTGTGTTCTGGCAGCCGCGCATTTCAATAGGTAGTGCAGGTGGCAATTTGCACATGCAAATGTTATGCGCTGCACACAAGTTTGTGCCTCGCAGGGTGTCCCTGTGCGCTGTATCATTTGTTGGCTAGGAACGCTACTGCCCTAATAACTCTGCTGCAATGTAACAGGGGGTACTCGAGGATATGTTTGATGGCCCCTGCGTGTGCCCCTGACAACTTGTAAAGCCACTATGCATTGGCCATCAACACATGTCAGCTGTACTGTGCGCTTCTCAAACAATGCCTGGCAAAGCTCCCCAGCACTGGTGCTACTTAGCATGCATGTGCAAGTGGCCTGGTGGTAGGTTGGCTCACCTTGCCTGGAGATCCTGGCAACACGTCTGCTTCTGTCCGACGTCTGAGCACAAGCCCTGTGCTTCTGCTTTTGCACACATGCACACGTCTGCACCACAGAAAGTGGCCAGTCATCAGGATTACTCGTTCCTGTGTCTGCTGGCAAAGGTAGTGTGGAGGCCCATTTCCCTGCAAAAAGGGCATAACAGATATTAATAAGGCTTGAAAGTTCCCTGTGTGTGTGTCTTCATGCTGGTTGTCACTGGGCCAGGTTACAGACCTACATCCAAACTCCTCCCACCATCAGTGTGACTTTGACAGGCCAACGGTGCAGGCTACTGTCTACAGCATGAAGGGCATCAAGCACATATATAGGCAAGAAAATAACATACATCACAATCCACATCAATTAATGGAGACATCAATCACGTACTCACCCAAATTGATTACAGACATGGGGTGGATAAACGCTAAAAATCCCCACTAGGGGTGTTAACACAAGAAGTACAGCAGCAGACAGGCCACAGTTATGACGAAAGTCCAAAGCCCTTGTGTAAATGTTTGTTACACCGAACCATCCTAGCAAGCCCATGGACAAGGGGAGCAGGAGTGGCCTATGTGAGGCAGGACCCCAAGCTGCAAACACATACACGAGGCAAGCTTGAAGGGCCCAGCTGGAACAGACAATGGATGCTTTCAAAAGCCACAAAGCACCACACCATCACATGAATGCACAATAGACAAACAATATTAAACTATATTAACTAATTAAACTAACAATGAACAACCTACATAACATAATTAAAATAACTATCAAATAGTCAATATTAACTAACTAAACTAAAATCAAAAATCAAAAATGGCCACATATGACCCGGGGGGGACCCAGGAGGGGGGAGGTACAGGGTGCACCTCAACACCCAGATGCGATGATGTTGAGACAAAAAAAAACCTCCATGGGCTCAACGCCTGCGCAGCCCAACCTGTGTGGGAGATATCTCATCGTACGAGTCTGGCTCATCCTGAAAAAGAGGACGTGGCACAGGAGCCTGACAATGCCTAGCCGCAGCTTGCCCCTCGTCAGAAGCATCAAGCACATATACAGGCAAGAAAATAACTTACATCACAATCCACATCAATTAATGGAGACATCAATCACGTACTCACCCATATTGATTACAGACATGGGGTGGATAAACACTACAAATCCCCACTAGGGGTGTTAACACAAGTAGTACAGCAGCAGACAGGCCACAGTTATGACAAAAGTCCAAAGCCCTTGTGTAAATGTTTGTTACACCGAACCATCCTAGCAAGCCCATGGATAAGGGGAGCAGGAGTGGCCTATGTGAGGCAGGACCCCAAGTTGCAAACACATACACGAGGCAAGCTTGAAGGGCCCAGCTGGAACAGACAGTGGATGCTTTCAAAAGCCACAAAGCACCACACCATCACATGAATGCACAATAGACAAACAATATTAAACTATATTAACTAATTAAACTAACAATGAACAACCTACATAACATAATTAAAATAACTATCAAATAGTCAATATTAACTAACTAAACTAAAATCAAAAATCAAAAATGGCCACATATGACCCGGGGGGGCAGCCAGGAGGGGGGAGGTACAGGGTGCACCTCAACACCCACATGCGATGATGTTGAGACAAAAAAAAAACTCCATGGGCCCAACGCCTGCACAGCCCGACCTGTGTGGGAGATATCTCATCATACAAGTCTGGCTCATCCTGAAAAGGAGGACGTGGCACAGGAGCCTGACCTTGCCTAGCCGCTGCTTGCCCCTCGTCAGAAGCAAGTCTGCCGGACAGGTGAGCCTGGTCTGTGCGGCGATGACACATAGGTCTGCATGCAGAACCTCCCGTGATACGCATGCTTCCTCTTGCAAGGTAACACGTGTTACACAGAGTTCTTCCTGCAAGGCCTGGCTGGACAACTGATGCACCTCCCGTCAGGCACGTAGCTCAGACGAGATGGTACGCTCAAGCTGCGCAAACCTCTCCTCTGCCCGCTCCCTCTGGGTCATCATGAGCACACCCAGAGTGGATCTGAGGGAAGCATACTCAACCTCCATGGCCTCCATGTGTGCCTCTTCGTGAGCAGCAATTGCTTGACGCAAAGAGACCATTTCAGCCTGACGTACCTGTCTGAGGCCGCCATGCTCAGCCAGAGTGAGCGGGCCGTGGACCGTGCTGCCTGCTGCTGGAGAAGCACCTGCCTAGCAGGATGGAGCACGGATTGGGCCACACGTTCCATACTCACAGCAATGTTATCAAGTGCTGGCCCTTGACTTTCTGAATTGGCAGTCATGTCTTGCTCCCACTCACTATCCCTTGGTGGTGCGCGGCAACCTCGTTGCTGGGCTTGAAACCTGCACGACCCAATGACCGGCCGTCCTCTTTGGGTTGACACCGCCCGCGGCTGCACGACTACATGCCCCTGTCGACGTGATGGCCCAGGCACATCAGCGACTGGTGTGGAAGGTGACCCTGCATCCCGTTCCACCACAGGCAGAGGTCCCACCACTGTCTGGGCCCTCAGAGCAGGTGTTGCGGACAGAGGAGTTCCACATCAGAATCACTCACCCCTGACATATGGACCTGATGCACATCCAACTCGACATGGACGTCAGAGTGGTCATCTGGGCTGGACTCATTGCCAGCCAAAGACAAGATGGTCTGTAGCACATGTGGGTTCTCGTGGTCTACCACCCCATGACCCCCACTTGTGCCGGGTTGCTGTTGTGATAACAACCCTGTGCCTGGCATGACAACACCCTCCTCTGGCTCTATTGCGTCATCATCTGAAAAGTGGTGAGAAAAAACATGAGTACACATGTTAGAAGCACATAACACACACACACATAGACATCACACAGACAGCCAACCATTGAAGCAGACATGTCACACAAAAGAGAACCTGCCATGCATGCCAGGTCAATTTGACATTGCATCAGTGAGTAGGCCTGTAGAAGGGTGTTATACGGCTCAGAAGTAGGTCGATGTAGTGCAGAACATGTGTACGTTACTCACTATCCCCATGTACAAGTACTTCATGATGTGTATCAAAAATGGTGAAGGCAGTGCAAGGGCAAGTTCAGGCATCACATGCAATGTGCATGCAATGGGTTGCATGGCTACAAGCAACCCCCCCCTAGTGAAAATGCAGGGATGCCTTGCATGGTAGCAAAAGAGTGACCAGAGCCCTGTGTATTGGCAGACAGTGTTGACTAGCATCAACTGCATCATCTGAGTCAACTGACAACACAGCAGATGATGATGGGATAGTAAGCAGGACACATGATGAACCCTCAGTAGTACACCTATGTGTGCAGAAGCCACTACACCAGTTGGACAGAGTGAGTGGGCCTGAAACAGGGGGAGGACTGTGACCCACACAGACTGTGACACCCTAAACATGTGTGTGATGCAGGACTGAGCCAGAGTGGGCATGGGATGGCTGAAGAAATGTCATGAAATGTAGCTCATCCTGGGCAGGTACTACAATGATCATCCAGTCAAGGACACATAGGGGCATGCATGGAATGCACATGGAGCATGAATGAGCACTCATGTCCCAGCGGAGCATCTGCCATCTGCACAGTCCAAGTGAGATACCCTGCATGAAGGGCAGAGCATGTACCCCACTGCGTATGTCTGGCAGGTTGCCTGGTGGAAGTTAGCATGTACACAAGAGGATTGAACAGGCCATTGCAGTATGCCAACATGATGCACACCAGTGCAATGGTGAAATTGGGGTGCAGGGGTGGTGGAGGTACAAGGGGGCATGCCTACGTGGAGTACCCGCATGCAGCCAGAGGACACATGCACGTCAGTCATGCAATGACATAGTCCCAGTGCAGAGAGGAAAGACACCCCTGGCTACATGCAGAAGGGCCAGTGAGCTGGAACATGGACGGGAAGGGCATCTGGGTGACTAGCATGTGAGTAGGGTGCAAGTGTGGTGATGAGGACAGTCCCCGTCTGCTCTACATGTCCACCATCGTGTATAGCATGCACGAATCAGTGAAGCATTGCATGACTAGCACATGAGAACCATGTACACATAGCATGTAGTGGCAGTCAAGCACAACACATCACACAGGCAAACCACACATGGGCTGGACATACACGCAACAACGATCACTGGACGTGGCATCAAAGTCCTGCATCTCTCCCACTCCTTCGACCGATTCTGCCGGTATGAACTCTGCAATGAGTGACTCGTGTGGAGTGAGGTCATCCTCCTCAGGTGGTGGCCCACTGCCAGTCACCAGAGTCATGCTGTAATTAGAGGCACGCTTGGCCTTAGCGCTGAGTTTGAGGTCATCCCAATGCTTCTTGCACTCGGCATCTGTGCGCACCTCATGGCCGAATGCACTCACATTATCCGCAACATGCTTCCAGTGGGTATTCCGATGGGCAGCTGTAGTTTGACAATTTGGCCCCACTAGCCTGTCATGGCTGTGTTCCCGCATGTAGTCCACAAGGGAGTCCAGTTCCTGTGCACAGAAAGGATTCTTCCTTGGTGTGCAGAAGGCTGTGGTGGTGTCTGGGGTCCCAGCCTATGTTGCAGATGCAACCTTCCCCCTCTTGGGTGGTGGTGCGGACCCTGGCTGGTGAATGCCACCCTGATCAGTATGGCCAGTGGCACCAGTGGATTGACTGAGCTGACCGAGCTGGCCATGCTGCCTGATGCTCCAGGTCTCTTACTCCTACCTCCTCGACCCCTGCATCTGCTATCTCCTTAGCCTTTAGCCAGCCAACCCAGCCTGCACGGTAAGCCTGCTAAGGCTTCCACGGTGAGACTGTAAGCTTTATGTACAATGTCCTATTCACTGCAGCCCCTGACATGAGTCTTAAGCTAGCTGCCTCCTGCTGCAAATACTATCGTACCTGGTGCACAGCAACGCCCTTATCACTTCATCACTTCAGACAGGCTATAATCTCGAACTTAGCCTGTGCCTACCGGTTGTTGCATCATTTGAACTGCCCTTTTGCACCCTAGCTATAATCCCGCATTTAGCCTGTGCCTACCTGTGATTGCTTCATTTGAACTGCCCTTTGCACCTTAGCTATAACCCCGCATTTAGCCTGTGCCTACCTGTGATTGCTTCATTTGAACTGCCCTTTTGCACCCTAGCTATAATCTCGAATTTAGCCTGTGCCTACCTGTGATTGCTTCATTTGAACTGCCCTTTTGCACCTTAGCTATAATCTCGCATTTAGCCTGTGCCTACCTGTGATTGCTTCATTTGAACTGCCCTTTGCACCCTAGCTATAATCCCGCATTTAGACTGTGCCTACCTGTGATTGCTTCATTTGAACTGCCCTTTGCACCCTAGCTATAATCCCGCATTTAGCCTGTGCCTACCTGTGATTGCTTCATTTGAACTGCCCTTTGCACTTTAGCTATAATCCCGCATTTAGCCTGTGCCTACCTGTGATTGCTTCATTTGAACTGCCCTTTTGCACCTTAGCTATAATCTCGAACTTAGCCTGTGCCTACCTGTGATTGCTTCATTTGAACTGCCGTTTTGCACCTTAGCTATAATTTCGCATTTAGCCTGTGCCTACCTGTGATTGCCTCATTTAAACTGCCCTTTGCACCTTAGCTATAATCTCGAATTTAGCCTGTGCCTACCGGTTGTTGCATCATTTGAACTGCCCTTTTGCACCCTAGCTATAATCTCGAACTTAGCCTGTGCCTACCTGTGGTTGTATTACTGAAACTGCCCTTTCTGCACTATAACAGCAATTTCAATCTGTAATTGAAGTTGCCTACCTCCGCACCACACCAGCTAGCTCGAACCTAGCCCCTGCCTACCTTGCTGTGTCAACAACCAAACTACCCACTCTCTCCTCAATTCCAATTATGATCCATTGGCTGATACTCACCATGTTTCCTTTCTGTATCTTAAACAATAACACTCCATGTAACAACAACAGCTACATACCATACAACAATGGACTAGCCAAACTAGGCTGCCCTAGGCACCACCCCATCCCCTGCCCCACATCCTTCCTCCCCTCCCTTCCACCCTTCACACACACCCCTCACCAACCACTCATCACTAAAGAACTCTTCACCATCCTGAAGGAATTAGAAAACCCTAACCCTCCTACCGATACCTGCGTGAAGGACAAGCCCTGGTGCACCAGTATCCAAAATGCCCTGGCCAACAAAATTACTGGTCTCCAAAACAAAATTGAGGCCAAAAGACTACAACTCTCAAACAGCAATGCCCTCATACCTAGCACACCCACCCCGACCAGTAACACCTCCGGCTTTACTTTCAAACCGGTTACTATACCTGAAATCCAAAAAATCATAGCATCCCTTAAACCTTCTAATTGTAAAGGGGACAGCTGCCCCGCCCAGATCATCAAGGATGCTGCACGAGACCTAGCCCCCTTCATCTCCAAACTAATAAACCTATCTTTCTCGACCAATTCTGTACCTAACAACCTGAAACAGTCCTGGGTTCTCCCCCTCCTAAAAAAACAATCTCTCAACCTGGCCATACCCACCAATTACAGGCCCATCACTACGGTCCCTTTCCTGCTAAAAATCCTTGACAGAGTCGCCTACCTGCAAATCCAAGATTACCTGGAGACCAATCAACTGTTAGGCCTGCGTCAATCTGGCTTTCGTCCTCAACACAGAACAGATACAATCCTTCCTAGCCAACAGAACCATAAGGGTTTTCTCATCTGTGGCTGCAGCAGACCCCATCCCCATCACATGCGGTGTCCCACAAGGGTCCTGCGTCTCCCCTACCCTCTACAATATCTTTAATAAACCCCTCTTAAACAAACTGGACCATCTCGGTGTCACCTACACCAACTACGCAGATGACACCCAGATACTCCTCACCATCACTGGCAACTACAACACTGACGCCACCAGGATCAACGAAATCTTCGCCATCATTCAGGCATGGATGGCCACATACGGCCTCTGCCTGAATGATGAGAAGACCGAGCTCCTCCTGGTCGGGTCCCCCAATAACCTACAGAAACTCAGCCCTGACTACTCCAAATTCATCATAGATGGCAACATCATTCCAGTTGTGAATCATGTGAAAACCTTAGGCTTCTACCTTGACGCCAATACCAACCTCTCCAAACAAGTTAATATGACCGCCTCAGCTACCGCCTACACGGGAAAATTAATTAGGGCTTGTAGACCCTTTCTATCTACAAACAGCTGCCTCATTCTGGCGAGGGCCCTCATACAATCGAAGCTTGATTATTGCAACAGCCTCTACCTTGGTGCCAACCAAGCTATAATCAAGAAACTTCAGATCCTCCAGAATAATGCGCTGAGAGCAGCACTAAATATTCCCAGGAGAGAGCACATCTCCCACATAGGAATATCTTGTAAATGGTTATCTATTCAACAAAAAATCGACCTGAAAACCCTCTGCCTCACCTATAAAGCCTTAAATCACTGTGCCCCCCAGTACCTCACCAATAAACTCTCCCTCAAGCCTAACACAAGACTCACCAGATCATCCAATACTCTCTGCCTCACCGTGCCCAGATTCTCCGCCAAAAGAGCGGGGGACTCAAGCTTTACTGTCCTCGCCCCTCAACTCTGGAACACCCTGCCACTGAATATTAAATTGACCAAATCCTTCCAATGGTTCAGAAGATTAGTCATTAGTTGGCTTCTGGAGAAGGAAATCCTCAGATAAACTTAGCTCAGTCCCTACTGCATTTATTGTACATACTTTGAATAGATTGACTAAGATCAGTACCAACTGTATATATTGTACATACTTTGAAATGTTCCTACTACCTGCCTGTACATATTATATTTGGCATCTTAACGCCACAATTGTATAACTGATTATTTACTGTAACTATGTAACCTGTCCTTAAGCGCCCATTTACCCCTGGGTCTGGAGCGCTATACTAAATAAAACAAACAAACAAACAAACAAACAAACAAACCAAGGCAGTGGCAGGTGGAAGGACGACCGAAGGCCTGACTTGCGTCAGTGGCTGCTGGGTGCCCTGGAATGGACCCTGTGCAGCAACATCCGCTGTCCCAGGGTCATTGACCGTGACTGTCCTGGTTGGTAGACTCACAACCGGGGTGTTGTTGGCTGCATCTGCCCCTGCACTTGCCAACACCCGGCTGATGGGGGCAGCATATGACATTACTGCCCCAGGGACACGTGCCTCGGTCCGGGCAGCCCTATGTGCACCTACGGTGTTCCTCCTGACCTGCTGGCAATCTTGCATGGACTCTTCAAATGCCAATGCAGCCTGCGCTGGCAGACCCTGAGTCTGGTTGGTGGTGTCCACAGCTGCACCTGCAGCTACCACTACCCTTGGGCCTGTGGCAGTCGATGAAATGGACTGCCGGGTCACATGGGCGCCAGTGCCAGATGCAAAAACTGCATCTCCCGGAGCTGCAGGGGGTGGTGGAATGACTGCACCAACACGTGGCACAACATCATCCCGAGCTGCCGCACCCCTGCCTCTTCCCCCTCTGCAGCCACCCTGGACACCCTGTAGTCCCCCTACTCCCTGGTCACCCTGGCCATGTCCCTGACCATGCCCACCATGAGGAGTACACCCAGCTGAGGCAGCCCTCACCTTTCGTGGCCTCCCAACCATGGCACAGATGGTGTAGTGCTGGCACAGATGGAGTAGCGCCAATGGGAGGTGTACACGACAATTGTTCTGGGCAATTGGGGTGAAGGTGGTGGGATACAGGATGTTAAAATCACTCCTGCACCTGCAAGGCTGTATGTGACCCCGGTGATGAAGTGACGGGTCACGCAACGCTCATGCACCCCAAAACTGCAGTAAAACTGTGCATGCAACCCCCAGTAGCCCATGTGTGTGGAATTAACGTCCCGCAGTACGCGGTGACTCCCAGGGGCACGAAAAACACGTACGCGTGGGACATGCAGGCTACTATGACCTCCAAAATGGGTACAATACACAGGAGCACCCGCAGTAGGAAAAATAGCATGCGCGACTCACCATCAGACTAGCGTGATAATGAAAAACATGCGTAGCCAAAACCCCCGCCAAAAGAAGAGATACGTCCTTGATCCGCTGTGAAGTTGTGATGTTGTGCGAAACAACACGAAGTAGCAACACACACGTCGGTCTCCACGAAAGGCATGAACAGCGAACTGCTGGCCCCACTCACCTTTAACCCGTGCTGAGGGAAACGCTGGGGCGTGTCATGTCACTTACGCGCTTAGGCCCTTTCCTCGGATTACACGCACTAACACGCGGACATGCTGTTTTTTCACGTGCTGAATCACTATGCACCCGTCACGAGGGAAACACTTGCGCGCGTAACATCACAGACGCACTTACACGCTAAGAGCCTTTCCTCGAATTACACGCTGACGTGCAGTTTTTTCATGTGCCAAATCACTCTGTATCAAGCTGGCCACACAACAACACACGGAAGATCACGCTCCTGCCAGAAGGCCATTTTCCTGCCCCCCAGAGGCCCGAGCATGCTCCCACCTGCCATCTGCTGCTGCCTGCCTGCCTGTTGCCCACGTGCCCTGCTATTTGGTGCATGCACGTCAGCCATCTGCAGTGGTCCAGTTGTTGTGTCCACCCCTGCTGGAACAGAAGACTCCCGACTGCTATACCATTGCTCCACAGCCCAGCCCCAGGACCCAGTTGCCCACCCACACCTGCCTCGGGGGTCGCCATGTCAGGGCAAACACCATCAGAGACCACGGGTGACCCCCAACCAGAGAGGCAGAGGGCTACCAGCTTCAGCGATAAGGAAGTTGGTATCCTGGTGGAGCAAGTTCTGGGGCATCATGATGCCCTCTTCACACCATCGCGCGCTGACAGGGAAGGATGGGAGAGAATCTGGGAGGACGTAGTGGTTGCCATCAACGCGGAGGGGGTGGCAACCCGTGACATCAAACACGTCTGGAAGTGCTGAGAGGACTTCAGGTCCAGGACCCTCAACCAGGCCTGGTGCCTCTTGAAGGCAGAGGATGCAGAGGGGTGCCGGGTCAGCCTGACCAACATCCAGACAAGGCTCCTGGAATGCATAAGCCCAGTGCTTCACCACCAGATCCTCAGGATGCAGGCCCGTCTGGAGTCGAGCAGTGAGTGGCCATGCATTGCTGTGTGAAACAAGGCATGTTGCAGTGTGCTGGTGGTCAGCTACTTGCCTGTATGTGTGACATAGGCCATGTATGGGTATGTGTGTGCAGGGACATCATGGTGCTGCATGTGAGACCAGTCATGCGTGAACCACATAGATGGTGCATGTGTTACAATGCAACATGGGGAGCAGCATGCGGAATGCACACATGAATGCATGCCTCTCTCTGTTCTTGGACATGGATGGGGTGTGAGAGATGGGTGCTGCTGTCATGGACATGTATGGTGTACATGTCTGTGTGTCTGAGTAGCATGCGTGTGACTTTGAAACGCCATGGATGCATGGCGCATGTCTGTGATGATGTGTTGATTCACTGATTCAGTCTAGTCATCCTTGTATCCACTGTGTTTGTGGTATACGAGGCCAGATGCATGAGCCTCCAGTGATGTGTGTGCATGGGATCAGTATGGCCCATGATGCTTGTGAGTTTGAAGACAACATTTATGTCAATAGTGGCCCTTGTACATGGATGCTAATGTTGATTGTGTGCGCCGTGCCTGTTTCTGCATGTGTGTTGCCTGCATTGACCCATGTGTTGTGGAGGGAGAGGATGTAAGTGACGTTTGACAGTGCTGCTCATGTGCTATTGCTTCCTGTCTAGGGGACTATTGTACAGTACCCTGATGCTTGTGTTCTATGTCTCCCTCTACACAGCATCAATTGAAGAAGAGAGTGGAGACGGCACTGTGGAGCAAAGCGGCGGGGATGCCTCCAACGGCCGGTGACACAAGGCCCAGCCCCCACCTTTGGAATTACCATCATCCGGGAGCGAGGGGACTGGTGCCGCGTCTGCCACTACGGCTGCAGCGGAAGGGCCAGGTGAGCCCCCACAGGGGCTTGCGATGGCGGAAGACGGTGCGGAGCCATCCAGGTTGGTGGTCTACACAGAGGAGGAGGAGGCTGCTACTGAACCACACATGGGGCCTGGTGGGGGTGGTACCACTGGTGCAAGTGGTGTAGTCCAGGGCCAGGGGCAGGAGGCAGCACAGGTGCCGCTGAGGGGCCTGTGCATGTCAATGTCCCTGACCCTGTGACTGCACCACCATGCACCAGGAGGGATGCCCCGTCCCAGGCCTGTCTGCAGGTAGGGGGGAGGCCCATGTCATCTGGCACTCCACTACCTGCGGGCGAGGAGACCCATGACCGTATGGGGTCCGTCCTGATTGGTGTCACATTGCACACGTGTGACATTCGTGATGAAGTGCGTGCTTCCTGGGGGGACCATGCATGCCAATACGAAGAGCTGCGTGGCAACGTGGCACAGTTGGGAGGGGCCCTTGTCGGAGGGTTCCTACATGTAACGAGCACTCTGGCAGCCCTCTCCTCCTCTGTGGAGACTATGCGCCAGTCGTTCTCCCTGCCGTCTTCTGGCCCAGATTCCACCAGGGCCCCCTGTGGACCTTGCCTGACCAACGCAGCCAGCTTGGTGGAGATCACATCCCTGCCACAGTTGGAAGTCGGAGGTTCAGCAGGGGTGGACACCCCACCAACTGGAGACCAGCAGATGGAGGATGTGCCAGCATCATTGGGCAGGTTACATGGACAGCAGCAGCAGGCTCAAGGTGGGAGTGATGATGGCTTGGGGCCATCAACATCAGAGGGGCAGGCATCGGCCGGAGGGCAGGAGGACCCTGGAATGGGAGTGTCTTCCATGTGGCAGCGGTTGGGCCAGCGTATACATGTGGAGCAGCGGCGGGCAGAAGAGGCATGGCTCACCATGGTCAGGGCGGAGTTCTCCATGCGCAGGGCATTGAGGCGGGCTGAGTGCCTCGAGGCAACTCGCAGGGAGTTGGAACAGGCCATGACTGCATCCCTGCGAGACCTCGGGCCAGGGGAGAGGCCCGCCTCCGGGACATCGACATGGAGTTCGATGATGTCCTGGCCCGGGACATCACAGAGTGAGCCGTAGGACTTGCCCGCCGCCATTGTATACAGTTAATTAGTGTTAGGTTTCCTTTCTGTTTGTATTTCCTCTTGGGGCGCTTGGACAATGCCCCACCTTTTTGTATATAGTTGTTCATTAGGTAGGGTTTTTTGTAGGTTTCCTTTCAATGGTTGGGCTCATGGACCCTGGATTTGTGCTTTGTATATAGTTCAACACTGGATTTCACTTTTTTTTTTTGTTCCATCGATTAATGGTTTTGTCTTATTTTTTCACTTTCGATTTGTTTTGACCGACAGATACTTTGGACCCATGTGCTTTTGGATTGATTTGGATTCTGCTTTCACACATTTTTATGCAGCTTTTTCTTAATTATTTCCATTATTGTGTGTTTCATTTCATTCCCTTGCTTTTGTGTTTAATACATTTTTATTTCATACTTCAATGTGTGCTATTCTCTCTTTGGTTTCATGCATGTCACGATGTGTGTTTTCCAAATCACATGCACCCATTGTGTGTGTGTGACGGAAATGTGTTGATGTGCATACTTGCCATTTGGGATGTATCATGTGATGGGGATTTCAATGTGGGGTGGATGTAATACTTGGTTGTGTGTTTGGACTGGGGTGGTGTGGGGTGTTATTTGGGTGACCATAAAGCCCATGATTGTGGATCGTGATGACGTGTTGGGGGGGCATGAGTTGTGGCCTGCTGGCAGGTGCCTGTCATTGATGGGTGGGTGGGGGTGCAGGGACATGAGTTGGGGCCTGCTGGCAGGTGCCTGTCACTGATGGGTGGGTGAGTGGGTGGGGAGACATGAGTCGGTTTCTGCTGGAAGGTGCCTGTCACTCCTGAGTGGGTGTAGGTGCAGGGACATGAGTCGGGGCCTGCTGGCAGGTGCCTGTCACTGCTGGGTGGGTGAGTGGGTGGGGGACATGAGTCGGGGCCTGCTGGCAGGTGCCCGTCACTGCTGGGTGGGTGAGTGGGTGCAGGGACATGAGTTGGAGCCTGCTGGCAGGTGCCTGTCACTGCTGGGTGGGTGAGTGGATGGAGGGACATGAGTCGGGGCCTGCTGGCAGGTGCCTGTCACTGCTGGGTGGGTGGGGGTGCAGGGACATTCGTCGGGGCCTGCTGACAGGTGCCTGTCACTGCTGGTGGGTGAGTGGGTGGAGGGACATGAGTCGGGGCCTGCTGGCAGGTGCCTGTCACGGCTGGGTGGGTGGGGGTGCAGGGGGACATGAGTCGGTGCTCACTAGTGCATGGTGACATGTGGGCTGGCTGGGTGGCATGGCCAGGGTGGATGGGCTGCCTGCAGGGCATGGCCAGGGGTGCAGGGTAGTCCCCTGTGTTGTGGGCTGCCTGCAGGGCCTGGGGAGGGGGGAGAGGGCACACCTGGGAGGACACATACTACCAATTCGCGTTGGGGCACCCCAGGAATACACGTACCCCACTTGCCCAGCAGAAACACATGTAAAACTCCCCGCGCACTCCTCAGAATACATGTACCCCGCTCGGCCAAGGCCTATCGCATGTAAAATGTCCCACGCAGCCCCAGAATACACGTACCCCTCCCGCGGCAGCGATAATGTGTGTAAAACTCCCAGCGCACCCCTCAGAATACACATATCCCGCTTGGCCAAAGCCTATCGCATGTAAAACGTCCCGCGCACCCCCAGAATACACCTACCCCTCCCTCGGCAGTGAAAACACATGTAAAACTCCCCACGCACCCCTCTGAATACACGTACCCTGCTCGGCCAAGGCCTATCGCATTTAAAACTCCCTGTGCACCCCTCTGAATACACGTACCCCGCTCGGCCAAGGCCTATCGCGTGTAAAACTCCCCGCGCAGCCCTCTGAATACACATACACCGCTCGCACAAGGCCTATCGCATGTAAAACATCCCGTGCACCCCCAGATTACACGTACCCCTCCCGCAGCAGCGAAAACATGCGTAAAACTCCCCACGCACCCCTCTGAATACACGTAACCCGCTCGGGCCAAGGCCTATAGCGTGTAAAACTCCCCGCGCACCCCTCTGAATACACGTACACCGCTCGCTCAAGGCTTATCGCATGTAAAACTGGGGGTGCGCGGGACGTTTTACACGCGATAGGCCTTGGCCGAGCATAGTACGTGTATTCTGAGAGGTGCGTGGGGAGTTTTACACGCGTTTTCGCTGCTGCGGGAGGGGTATGTGTATTCTGGGAGCGCGTGGGAAGTTTTACTCGCGATAGGCCTTGGCCGAGCGGGGTACGTGTATTCAGAGGGGTGCGCTGGGAATTTTACATGCATTTTCGCTGCCACGGGAGGGGTACGTGTGTTCTGGGGCGGGCATGGGAAGTTTTACATTCATTTTCGTGGTTGGGGAGCTGTATGCTGATCCACTGGCCTTTGTGCCATCTACTGGATTTGTGCGCTGGTCATGGCGCACGGGGCAGGGTTGGGGACGTAACTGGTGCTGCTGCAGGTTCGCTGCGCAATGGCTGGTTATGGATGTTGAAATCCATGAATACGCTGTGCGCTGAAATGGGTTTTGGCGCACGCGGCTGGCGCAGACTGCCACACGCGCACACTGTGCGCCATCCGCGTGTGCCACTAGTGCGCCAAATTCTATGAATTACCCTGTGTATGTCTTTGCTTTATTCATAACACCTGGGATACACTCAACACGTTCCATTTCATATTTCTTTTCTTACATTGGTGTCTAGCACTTTTCTATAGCACAGAAGGTTCACTCAGCAAGTTACATCATTTTTTTTCCTTCCAACTCGTACTACTTTCCATTAATTATTTTCCTCCTTCAGGCCGCAGGTGGCACAAAGGTCTCTGTTTTCTGTAATGTTGTATTTTATATGTGATGGTAAATGGGCAAGCTATAACATATTAAACAGTATACCATTATAACATTTTGCGTTATACCAAATATGCTGATGATATTCAGATTATGCTGCATCTCACTGGGAATTACAGTCAGGACTCAAAGTATTATCTATCGGTGGATGACTTCTAATGGTCTAGCGCTGAATGACTCGTAGACTAAATTCCTTATTGTTGGTATACAAAAATGCTAGGGAACCTCTTGGCGGATTTGAGTGAATTTACAATTTCTGGCTGTGTTATCCCAGTAGCCGCAAAAGTTGAAACACCAGCAGTGTATCTTGATGTTTCTCTTACAATTAAGCCTCAGGTAAATAATGTTGTTTTCACTACTTCTTACTTTTTGTAATTATTGTGTCGTGTTCAGCTTTTTTGCCAAAAGAGAACTGTTCCTGTCTTGCTTATGCCATTGTGGGAAAAACATTGATTATTGTGCCATCTCGTTTGTCACTTCCCAAGGAAATTTAACAAAGCTCCGTTAGAATAGTCCACCAAATTAAGATTAGATTATGTTACATAAACTCAACAGGCTTTACACTGGTTTCCAGTGATAGAGTGGATGTCCTTTAGAGTTCTTACTCTTGCTCACATGTGTTTGTATGGGAAATGTCCAACCTACATTAAATCAAGGTTGATCCTTAAATCGTGCGCCCAAACTCTGTACTCTAGTAACACTAATCTGCTGTCCACTCCTCGAGTAACATTGGAATGAGCTGGTAGATTGTCTTTTGATTAAGCTGGACTCTACCTCTGGAACGAACTCCCATTTGATTTGAGAGAGATATACTACTTGCCGCTATTGAAGAAGGTGCTTATTGCTCAATGGACTGTAGTTTCTGTTTTAACTTCTTAGTTTGCATGTCCCATTGCTATGTTTGCTTTCTGGTTTTCTTTTGTTGTGCACCTATATGCCTATGGGCCGTGGTGCATTCTAAATGAATAAAATAAACATAAACATAAAGACTATGCTTGGTTTTCCTCTTGGCACCAACATGCTATAGTCTATTTTTCCATACACCTGTCAGCAGTAGGACATTTGCAGGAATTTCCTTGACCTCAACCTCAGGCGTTGTATCTCCCCAGCACTGAAATCTCTGCATTGGCTCCCAGGGGCTGCAAGAATTAAGTTCAAGACCCTCTGCATTGTCCACAAGGCCTTCTGGGGCCTGGGTCCTCAATACCTAAAACTGTCTCTTTGTAAATACCTTCCTACCTGCGCTCTTCACTCCTCCACCTCCAACTCCCTCAGAGTCAGTTGCTTCTCCAAGCAACTAGTTGGTGGTAGATCTCTTTCTTCACCTGGGGCCTCCCTCTCGAACAGCCTCCCTGCCTCTCTGAAACTGGAGGAGAACAATCACTGGTATTGGAAGCACCTCAAGACTTTCCTCTTTGCTTCTTCCTTCTCACTTCATCTCCCCTGCTGATTTCCTCTCTGATACTTCACTGATTACCTGGCTTCCCTCGGATTTCGGGCCCAGGTTCCTGCCTGCCCAGTTGCACACCCGCACTGCCTGCTGGCACCCCTTGCACTTGCGTCTGTACCTGTAACCCTACAGCCCCCATACATGCACTTTTGGACACCTGCTTTCTTCACTTACATTTGCACCTGTCTCCTGATGGCTGCACTTCTTGTTATTGTTTTGATCCCATGTACAGCACTGCCCCCTCCTCTTTCCGCTGTCACTTTTCCCCTCCAACGTCGCCTGCACTTGCACAATCTCAATGTCACTTGGCCTAGTAAGATCCTTGTCTCTGTCCTCCCTCTGTTCCCCCTTCCATGCCTCGTTGCGCTTTGAAACACTTGTCTATAGGCGCGTTACAAATGCTATATCATATCATATCACTCCCTCCAAGACACTCTGATGGCACAGCCAGGAAACTCACATGATTGGTGGAGAAAGGATTTGCTATTGGTCGTTCTCTTTTTAGTGAGGTGCTCCACTGCATTACACGTGAGCATTACACGTGAAATGGAGCTGGCAGCCTTCAGTGTTATTTACTACGGTCCGAAATATAATCCTCCTTTCACTCCTAGGAAAGCAGAGTGGACAATGACTCACGAGTTAATCAGGCCTTGGCACCAGTTAATCAGTCTTGTTTTCCTCGGGATTATGCTGCTGGAAGTGTAATGAGGAACACAGGACTGCAATTTTGTAAGTTACTGATTTTTTTTTTTTCGACTGATCTGCACCTAAGACCACCTTCCTCTCTGCTGACTAGAATATATTTGCGAGGTTAACTTGTCTACCAACTGCATGCTGTCAGAAAGGGAAACTTGTGAGTTCATTTATTACTTTCTTATTTCTCTCTGGAGGTGCAGCAGATCTACTTTATTTGCCCAATCAGGAGCCGCGTAACATCCCACTTCTTTGTTTGTTTTCTTCTCAGAAATACACACACACCCAAATCCTTGCCTGTTCATTATATGGGAGTTTCTTTATCTTCCTTCACTGATCATAACTGAGCATGGCCCTCATTACGACCCTGGCGGAGTGGGTTTACGCCAGCGGTATTCGCGGCGGACCCGTCCGCCCTACTACGAGTTCCCGTAGCGCCATGGAGCGGTTTCCGCCTGGTTTTTCCGGGCGGAGAAATCCATGGCGCTACGGGACCTTGTTGTTAATTACGCCACCGTAATTTACGGTGGCGTAATTAACGCCTTCCCCACTCCCATTATACCCTATTGGGCAAAAATGGGAATGGGGAATGGGGATTTACCGCCCCGCCAAGGTCGGAATGGGGCGGTAAATCCGCCAACCCCCATGGCGGTATCGGCAGCTTTCCGCCGTGCTCCATGGTGCATATTGGACCACGATCTCCGCCAGGGTCGTAATGAGGGCCATGTGTCTTTAACCTCTTCCACATGCAGAAGCACTGGGCTCATGAATCTGCCTGTGAAGTGGACCAGTGTACTAGGCAGCTTATTTTCATCTTTTCCTTTTGCTTTTCTACAGGAGAGTTCCAGATTGACAGTCACTTAGTTCATTGTTTTCTCTCTCTAAATAGCACAGCAGCTATACACTGCAGCAATATCGGGCACACTAAATTGCTGTTAAGCAATGACCAGCTGGCATGCAGTGAAAGTAACGGAGCACCAGTCAAGTGCAGATCTCACCTTTTGTTTTTCTTCACTGGGGCAGTGAGGAACAGAATTGAAACTCGACCGTCTGCCTGACAGGATTCAGTGGTAGGAGTCACACTCACAATTTATCCCTACCTACCCAAAGATATGAGCAATCAGATATTCCCTTTGTTGAGTAGTTTCTTTTCCTTGAAAAATGTGTATCAGAGTTGGTTTGCCTGTGATTTAATCAAGTGAAAACCACACTACCTAAGTGTATGGATACTATAATATACTTTGTTCATGGAAATAACTTCAATAATGTTCCTGCCTCTTTAGAGGTTATGCACGCCTCCTAGTGGCGCGTCCAATATTATATTGCGTCTGTTTTTTATCAGAAAACTAAAGCGATCTTTGTTTTTTCATGTTTTATTTTATTGATAAAGTTCCAATAAGGTGCATATACATAAATACAACTATTGCCACGTCATTCATACAAAACTTTACTCTACCGACAAGATATACTTTGTATATACAACCAATACATGTAATGTGTGCACGGGTGTGCTGGGATTTGCTTGGGATCTCAAACCATTGTTTTCAAAATCTGTTGTCTTTCTTAATTGCTTGTGCTCATATAATAAAGAAAAACACCCTGGCATGCACATGTGTGACGCTGCTAACTACCGCATAGACAAATACTACCTATCTAAGGCAGTGTTGTCTGTTAGCAATGCATCTAATTAATGGACCTATTTCCAATTTGTCCTGAGTATTGTAAAGTGTTGAGTGACATTATAAAGTATAGGGTGCCAGTGATTTAATCAAGAACTGTGAAAATACAATGGCCACGGTAAGTGTTTGAAAAGAAAATCATCCATTACACATTATTGAAGAAATGTAGCTAGATAATCTCATGCCCATCTACTTCCCTCGCTTTCTCCTTCTCCCTCGCTATCTTTATGGCTGTCTCTCACTTTACCAAAACAAGAAATGATGGCTGGAAAGTATCACATAATTTGAACCACTGGCATTTCTCTGCGCAACCCTCCAGACCATCATTCATCTCCTGCCAAGCCATTACCATATGCAAATCAGGCTTGATCCCACACCAAAAGGGGTACTCCAGCCCAAACTGCTTGGTCACATCCCTTATTCCTGAGACCACAGGCCTCCCTAAACATGTTTGGGCCTCATCAGTGAGGAGTAGCTTGGGTCTCTAGGCCCAGCAGGCGTGGGACCCACGTCTGGGCATACCCTTCCCACTCGGGGTGACTACAGCAAAACAAAAGAGGCGATGGCTGGAAGGTTTCAAATTAATCTGAACCTCTGACATGCTCTGGGCAACCCTGCAGACCATCCTTCACAACCTGCCACACCATTACAAAAGGAGAAAGGTCACGTTAAGCATCTTCACCATATGTATAATTCTATATAATCTAGTTGTTATTCACACTGGCCTACATTTGATTTAAAATGCAGATCACAAATAACACTATCCACTTTGGTGCACCTTTAAAATGATGTGCCAACAAACCAAAAACATTGACACCATGATGTTTAAAGGATCTGAATAGACACCAAAATAAAACTTTCAGAAACATAAATGCTCTCATGACCCCACTGAAATATCCCTGCATGGCTCACAGGAATACACAATTACAACTAAAACAGCCTAATTCAATTCTGTTATGGATCCTTCTAAACTATTGTGAGGACTTGCCAGCTGGCAAGGGAGTAGACACACTGGCTGTTATCATTATGATCTAATCAAATGACGCTGGTAATTCCAACTCCGAAAGGGTGGCTTGCCAACCAGGTCCTCCTTTCAGAAGCTCCATGCCAAAAGCATAGTGCACCACTGTGCAATGCTAAATCAGCAGCTTGATTTGCAGTGCCCGCACTACAGTGGCAAAAAGCAGGTTCATGTCACAGTTGCCGCCTTGACAGTTGCAGTGACAGCCAAATCCAGGCAGCACAGGGGCTGCATTTAAGATATGCAGCTCTATTCCAAAAACTTCATGACTGTGAATGTTGCTATTCTGGTGGCACATTAAACTGTAAATATGAGCCATATCTGAGTTTGAAGTCCAGTACTAGCAACTGCCTATACAAAGCTGAATGTATGTACTTGTGTATGTTTGTCCGGCTATAAAAATCCACACCGTTGAACCCACGTCTACCACATTTTGCATGGATTCCTCTTTTGTCTGGGGCAAGATTGTAGTCTATGTTTGGATGCACAAATCTCATATGCAGAACAGATTGGTTATTCTTTTGAAATGTATTACTAGTGTATACAGATTGAATGTGTTTATTAAAGCATTTTTAAAGGGAATTAAAAAAAGAAAAATATTTATCATGCCACTCCAAATATGGGAAATGGCAAAGTTACTGTTTACTTAACTTCATTCATGAGAAGAGAGCACAATCAGTCAAACTTTCTTCGACATTTTCACAAATGCGCTAAAGTCATTGAGTGATTGAAACATGCTGCACGAGAAACATACATCACTTGGATAAGCTACATTGGATGCAAAGCGAAAATCAATATCAAGAGCTTCTGAAATACATCAACAAACAGCAGCACGACTTGCCGACCACAGGACAAGAGCAACTTTCTCCTGGGCAAATGAGAAGCCAGAGCAAACTGAAGCAAGACTTGCTTACATGAGGACAAGAGAAACATCCTCCAGGGCACAAGAGACACCAGAGCAAACTGAAGCAAGACTTGCCGACAAGAGGATAAGTGAAACATCCTGCAGGGCACATGAGACACCACTCAATCAGGACACGAGCAACGCTGGGTACCCCAGCTAGTATCTCATATTTATCCAAACCCTATGAATGTTCTATATCACCCGTGTGTCAGCCCTGTGAGTCCAGCTCAGTTACAGAAGTGCTATGTGTATCCCCCCTAGCCACTATATGTCAGCTGTTCCCAGCAAGACTATAGCCCTGGGGGTTGCTTCTCGTTGATCCTTTGGAATTTAAGGTAACACCCATCTCCTATGACACACACTCAACAGGAAACTCTCATGGGATCAGGAATCAAAGGGAACTCTTTTAATCAAAGGTCTATCCTTACACCATGGTACTGCATACCAAATGTACTGTTGTTGCTATTAAGGGGCAGGTTTAGTGTAGAAAGAGGGAGCCTAAAGCAGCAGAAGGAAGGTTCTGCCATCTTGTTTTCTTTCCTTATCTCTCTTCCTTCCTGTCTCATCCACTTCCATTCACACACAGAACTTTGGGTTTCATGTCAGAAGACAAAGTCCATTTGTTCCAAGAATAGTGATTGGAGCCGTAAATCAGGCTTGCTTTCGTCCCATTACCTGTAGACATATATCTTTAAATGAAGGTGTTTTCCATGCCTTCTTGGAATTATCTTGGAACTTTAATCCTTGAAGAAGATTTCATATGGACCCTGTTCAGAGACGAGTGCTTTCCAAAGTCCTCCAGTTGTGAGGTGGGGAGAGGCAGTCCAATGTAGAAGTAAGCTCTGCTCCCTAGCCATCCCAAGGGCACATTGGGGATGACTTGCTGCCGCAGCAAGACCTGCCTCTCCACCAGCCACAGTGGTACCCCAGACCTTACCATGTTGAAGGGCCCATGCAGGTGTGTACCCATCTCCTCTCTGCCCAAGAGCAAGGACTAGTTTGCCTGTGACACCACATAGTGGGATTCAGAGCTCCTGAGAGCCAAATCAGCCAGGATCCCTGCACTTTCACAGTTGAATTACTGAGAGATGCGATGTAAGGTTGTTGGACACTGTTCCATCCAACAGGACCCTCCAGAGCTGCCTTTGCACTCACTGACCTTCAAACAGAAAGACCACACTTTCAGACAAGTTTGCTGCTGCACTGCACAAGCAAAAGCACATTGTTGCCTCGGCTTGAACAAAGAAGCATCACCAAACCTGTGCCACTTAAATCACTGTTCAAACCTCAAGCCTCTTTATCACTGATCTTGTTGATGATCAAATTGACTGTGGTGTTCTTCCCGAACCGTGCCTTCGAGCACAGCATCAAATTGACTTGCCTTGTGTATCCTGACATCAGCAAGTCTGCTGTTGAAACTTGACCATCAAACTGAACCTGGTGATCTCCAGGATCTGCATTGCTCAAGCATTGCTTCGATCCACAGCAACCTTCAGTTTGACACTGACCTGACATCAGATTGCCACCTGGACTACTGCATGTGAGCCTGAACCAAAACAGCCAACATAGTGCTAAGAATCCTGGTTCACCATTGTCAGTTTGGGCCCTAGCGACTGGTTAAGTCACTTTAGTCTCCTTTTGATACAAGAACATATCTCTTTAAAACAACATTGTGTTTTTTTATTGCATTTTCTCCCCCTGTTTCATTGCACGCAGGGCCACATCCTGTTAGCTAGCTTGCATATTCTGTGTTCTTTCTACAGGGGCGGATGTACATGTTTTCTAGTTAGTTATTATTGGATAGGGTGTGCAAGTTAAGTATGTTCATTTTTATAGAAACTTGATTGTGCATTCCTTTATTTTGCACTGTTGTACTTTGCTGTTTAGGTTGCTACTGTTTCACAATTGCACCCCTCTTGAGAGTATAGACTTCCCTTAGCCCACAGTACCACAAAAGGTGAAGGAGGTATATCTCTTGCCAGTGAGTGTTGTAGCCTTCTGGGAGAGACTTCAAAGAGATGTCACTGGATGGCTTGTAAACCATTCTCAGCTCTCTCCTTGTTATCATGTGCAAACATTACATGTTGGCAACAGCCCTTAATAAGACTATTTTACAAGAAACCATCACAGTACTCCTTCACATTATCATTGCTTCCCTCACACAAGGTATATTCCTAGAACCCTAAAAACAGAGCAGGTGACCCCTTCACTAAAGAACCCCAGTTTATCTATCAAACCTGAACTTAATTTGCAAAAGAATTAATTCATTTTGCAATACAGAAAGAATCACCAAACACAACCTCGTTCAGGATGGATTGGTGTCAAATTACTGTGGCATTACTTCTGCTGTATCGTGTGCGGGTACTATCCTTGTTCTTTTCTTTTTCTTGTCTTTCTCTTTATGAAGAGGATCCTTCTGATAGGCATGCTTGTTTATCAAATGCTGATGTGAGGGGGCATAAAAATAACACATCAGTAAGACTTATCAGTACAGTTTCCATCCACGATGCAGAACTGAAACTGCTACAGTCTAGGTCATCAATAACATACTGATATCAGTAAAGTTTCCATCCACGATGCAGAACTGAAACTGCTACAGTCTAGGTCATCAATAACACACTCCAATCCCTAGATAAAGGGGATACCTGCATATTGGTTTGCTGAACTTGTTTTTCACAATCAACATCAGAATACTCATCTACAGCCTCAACACAAGTCAAGACTTTGATGAAGCAGTTCTACTGTGGTTCACTTTATACCATAACATCAGATAAGAGATCTTCCAGTTGGGCACCAGATGATCATGTCAATGTTCCTTTGGCGATGGTGTACACAAGGGATCTGTGCTCTCAACCATCATCTCCATTATTTACGCTGAGCTCATAGAATGAATGTCACTCCAACCTCAATATCTGAATTCACCAACATGCACACATCACTGATCTATACTTCTAGCTATCCACTATCAATGTCTTTGACTGTCTTAAACCTTGCTGGGTTACCTCAAGTGCATGGCTGACATAAATGGACTGGAAATATTCTCAACTATACTTATATCTCACACACTTCTCCTTTACATATCCAGCAACCTTAGCCTCGTGTCAAGACTCCTATTATGGAGAACTCTCAAGATACAACATATCAACTCACATTTGTAGGTAAAATCAAACTACCACCCCTATTAACAACTTTATGACTACCACTCAAGCCCTGGACCTCTCCTCATTGACAGTAGCTGCACCCTTCAGAAAGGCATACTAGGAGTCCCAAAATCCATCCACCACAGAGTTGCAAGCTGCATTCCCCGGCAAAGTCTCAGAGAATTGCATCCATATCCCCAAAGACCTTCCAGAAGTACCCTGACATCCACTTCAAACCCGACTCATATTCAAACCAGTCAAATCTACCTCATTCTTATAGCTTACTGGGAATCTTAGGATTTCAGTGGGCCGCTGTAGTTCCTGACATCATCATCAGGCTGCAAATCATGTAATGCAGGGAATAAGAATTTAGGGGTCAGGCCTTCTCCATCCACCCTCCCAAATGTAGACTATTCTTCCAGACTGTAGGAGCCAAACCCATTCCATTCAGAACAATTTCCTGTGAGATGGGAGTTCACTTTATAAAGCACTATACTTACATTTCTTCACATATAGATCCTTACATACATACATATACACATGCATGTATACATTCATAAATACATACATACATAACACATACACAGTGTGGTAATGACAACCTGGGCATGTATAGCTTAGATTTGAATTTCTGTCATTGTTAGTTTTTTCACAGAAATATTTGGATTAATACCTACAGAGCCTTAAGTAAATCCTAAAAGCAATTAGGTATATATCTATAACTAAATGGTGACCAGGGTATGTCAACACAAAGTGGGAGTTCCTCCTGACATTCAATGATGAGGTATCTTTTAAAAAAAATGTGTGAGCCCTATTCTTATAGTCCTTGTATCTTTTCAGAGCCACCCAATTCTAGCAACTGATATTGAAATGTGGTGCCAACACAAAGTCCAAAAATCCCTAGGATTCACACATTTTTAACCTCCAGGGTACCCTAGCCTATAAAGAAAGTCTCTTAAGATTAGACAACACAAAAGTATGTAAGCCAATTATTCCATTCCTCACCTTTTAAAATAATTATCAAAACAATCCCTTCTGGGTAAACTATGTCTTGAGCAGCTCAATGTCCAGCCTGCTCTCAGTCTTTCTGCTTTCATCACACTTCTAGAAGACCTCTTCTGGGTGTCAGGACTTGAAAATCACACCTGGCCCTTCCTAGGCTTTGGTCCTCTCAGGATTGCCCTAGGATTCACAACTGGTTTTTCCTGGACAGTGCTTTTTTTCAGGATTCACAACTCAGGTTGAAATGGTATTTCTCCTGCCCCATGTTATGGTCCTTTTGATGGAGGCACTATAGCAATTCACCCTGGAATGGGCCTGGGTCCTCTTTATACAGCTCCTGAGGGATTTCAAATAGAAGGCCAACTGGCCTGGGCCACCCTTTTCCTAAGGATGTAAGATGTATTCCCCAATCACCCTGTTTGCTCTGTACATCTAGGGCACACAATATCCTCTGCATGACTTCTCCAGACCTCTTAAAGTGTAGTTTCCCCATTCAAGCTTTAACTCTTCCTCTGTGTTGAGTGGCCATGAGTGGCATGTCTGCTACCTCCAAGATTCTCCTCTCAACTGGTATTTTGGGATGCTTTGTTGCCTGTGGGCTTGAAAAAATAAATCAGTGGTTCTTCTGATTCAATATTACCTGTTTGAATTTGTTTCCTTGTTGGAAACCTATCTTTCTGGCTGGTTCCTACAACCACCTTTATTAGAGATGTATTGGTTTAGGCACAACGCATTTTAATTGATGAGGTCTATTAGAGTTAATCAGGGCCAGCAAGGATTGAAAAGCATCAACAGCTGGCAAAGCCATCCTGGATTTACCATTAATATGTTTTGGCAGGTTGGTGTCCTTCTGTGATCTCTCACTTCTGCTGTCCTTCAACTGGAGCAAGGGCCCACAAGTATCTCCCTGTCTCTCTTCCTTCAGGTAGTGTGATGGCTTTTGCCTAGTGGGGTTTGAAAACCCCACAGGTTTCCTTATAACCCTGTGAACTGGTATAATCCAGTTGATCCAGTCTGAGGATCGTTAGACCTTTAAGCATTCATGGATGTATTGTAGCAGGCCTGCAGCTTCCCCTCAAACATCCCTTGAATGACACATTGGATAGAAATTAGACCAACCCTGTCCCTAGTGGCCTGCTACCCCACATCTCTGGATGGGGAGTTTGGTGAACTCACCACAATACATACATACTTTCAGAGATATTAACTATTCTGTATATGGCTATGAAGCCTGGATGAACAGAATTAAAGTGTCTTGTAGGCGAGGAAACATGTTTTGATGAGATAGATTATATAGGGTGGGTTTTCTGGTGTTGTTTAAATCCTGTTAAATCCTGGGTTGAACTCGTCGCAGGTTTTTGGGTCTCTCACCATAATTCATCAAAGAATCAGGAGCCTCGGATCTTGGGGTGAATATCATATTTGTCAGGTTCACCAACCCTCTCTAATAGGCCCGGAACACTTCCTATTCCTTTTTGTGGATTTTGATAGTCTGTGAGGGAGGAGTACATGAGGCAGGTTCATTTTGGAGGATTTTAGGAGGGATATTTGACCATTTCAGCAGTGTTTTGAGGAATGATGTTGAGTTCTACTAGCTAGTTGTTGTTCCGTCTAGCTTGTTGGTCTCTAGTGTGTATCTGTTGCCAATTCTCATGTCCACATTCTTTAATATTTGTTAAGTGTGTTGTTAGAGGTTTGTTTCACCCATTCCACCATCAAAAGAAAGAAATGGCTTTACCATTTCCTTTTGTGCTGTTTGTTGTGCCAAGAATCGCTAAACAAAATTCATGTAATTAAACCTAACCCCAATAGAAGACAACCAATAAACTAATGAAACTGCCTCAGTTTCCACCTATGTTTTTGTTATTGTTGTTTTGTCTCCCTACTTGCTTTTGTGTTACTTAAATCATTTTGTCAGGTTATGTTGTTTGTCATACAAGTATAATAGTATAGTAGTAGGTTTTCTTTACTTGACTTGTTTAGTAGGTTTACATTACATGGCTTGTTCTCTGGGCTATTCAACTTGGTTCTGAGGTATCACACTTTTGGGTTCTTTTGATATTTTTTATTACTTGTGGTTCACTTGAATGTGGTTCTCTCATGGCAAGCCTGCTATTCTGGCAGGGGAAACAGAAGAAGGTGGGAGGTGAGGAGGAGGTGAAGCTGCATTACATGAGGATGATTAACTCCTGGCAGATGAGGAGGAGGGAAAGGAGGAGGGAAAGTTGTGCTATTCAATGGCACTGGTTATCATGCCTAGGCAATGCAGGATCCCTGATTCTCCAAGAGGCAGGAGTGCTTGTCTTGTCCTCTTAATTTCTGAGGCAGGAACTGAATGGTCAGTCACCCTCCTTTCTGAAACAGAACTGCTCCCCCACCAAATGTGTCCACTAGCTGCTCTTAAGGATACCCTGTTCCTCTTCCGAAGTGTCAAATATTGGCATGTGTCTTGTAAACTCACTTCCACAGGCAAACATTTACTTTTTAATCAGTTAACAGTAGTATAATTTGGAAAACATTTCCATAAAAACATTAATTCAAAAACATTATCAAAACCAATTAAAATACAACATGAGTCAAGCAATATATTTACACATTATTTAACCTTGTTTCTTTGACTCTAATCAAAACCCTTAAATGTGACAATGAAGTCCAAGCAACCACAGGTGTATTTGCCATTAAAAGATAATACTATGCAGTTCTACACTGTGTGAAATTCTGGCTTTGCAATTTGGGAATTAATGTCTGTTTGTGAATTTTTTCATACGCTGGAGAGAAAAAACATACAATTGAATAAATCCTCTGATCAAGCATTACATCATTCAGTCATTATTAGTGGGTAAAGGACATTGCTGCTGTAGCCCTTTATAGATCGGCCTGGTAATCAAGGAACGTACATACAAATACTTTGGCCCTATTAAATAGATTTGCAGGGAATTGGCTATTAGAATTGCGTGTGATTGGTTGGTTATTATCATAATTTCTTTGGATTCTCGCTCCCTAACAGAAACTTCTGAAACACCTTTCCCTAAATACTTGTTGTTTGTTTGCCTTGCAAAATGATTGGTACCACTAAGATTAGATTAAAAAAGCCATGCACAAATAGTAGTAAGAATCTTCCATCTTCAAAGGCTCACCCTTCATAACAAAATATGGACGTCTAATCAGCCTATTCCTAATGCTTCTCTGATATATCATAACAGAATATTTTGACACATATATTTCAAGATCTAATCGGTTAAGCCTGTGTGTCAAGGAGCAATTGTAAGGCATGTGGTTTTCTGGTTAGCAGGACTGTGTCACCCATGTCTGCCAAAATTGGAATTTGGAGTTTGCCAAAATGTGGGACATCAATCTTCAGGTGTGCCAAGACCATCAAGAGATTGTTAGTCGAGAGGGTAAACAACTCTAGGGCTAATACACATCCCTGTCCAACACCTGTTTCGAATGGAAACCAGGATGTGCAGTTTTCTTCCTTCCCTGGGCACAGACAGACCCTGGAATCTTGAAATGTATAAAGGCAAGGAAAACCCTGGGCCACTTAATCCATAGGGAACTAGCAATGATTTAGTATAAATTCAAAGCCTGCTCATTTATACCCATTTCCATTATTAATCCCAGTTGGAAGTCTGACAATCATTCTTCTTTAGTTACCCACACCTGCAGTCAAGCAAAAATTATCCTTCCTAAAGCCTTGAAACGGTAATCCAAAAGAGAGATTGGGTGATTATGAGCCTGCCAGATTCTCTGTGTAAACAGGATAAATGATAGCATTTTGCCAGGATATACAACATGTGTTGTAATAAAAGAGTTATTATATCTTATTGCTAAAAATGGCCTCCACAAATCTTCCAGATTTCTAAATAACTCAGAAGGTATCCCATAAGAGGCAGGGCTTCTTCCCTTTGCTTGATTCCTGAGAGTTGCTACTACTTCATTAGTTTTTATCTTGGACTGTAATTCCATTTTACTCAATCAATATCAATACCTTCTGGTATACCCAACGCCTTGTCCTTGTAAAGAAATTAACAATTTTGTATCCAATCAGAATCTATTACATTTTATACAACTTGGCAACGATTCCCTATTGCAGAGGGCTGTAATTGAGGCAAGCAGGTTAGACTTTGCAGATTGACATGAAAAGTGAAGCCAAGCAATTCTGTTTATGGGTTGTTTCTTTTTCTTTATTTTCCCATATGAAGAAAGTATCCAAAGCCTTCAATATGAGTTATTGGAAGGTATGAATGGCTAGTTCCGTAGGAGTTTGAAGTTCCAGTAAGACCATTATAAGGGGATAGTTGGATCTGTCTAATTTTTATTGAACTGCATCTCTGTTCATATTCCCATCTAATCAATCTTTAGGACTTGACTAACAATATGCGTTTAGTGTGAGGTATAGAGATTAAAGGAATAGCAGGAAAAGCAGAGTCGATCTCAAGCAACAATGCATTGTGATTCCTGTGGAGGTCATGCAGCACCTTAAAGTTATTGATTGACTCAAAATTAAAGATTGAAACACAGATATTATCAATCGAAGAATTCTGCTGATGGCCTACAAAAATGTATTTACCTGGTCTGTCATCCTGGTGTCTGCCCTTTATAGTTCTAATTCACCTTTCTCTAAGCCATTTGTAGAGGTGTAATCCATTTGAGCATGCTACTGTGTCCATCATTTCAGGATGCAGGATATTCAATATCTGATCTTCTGTCACATTTAAAAGATCAGAATTAGGCAAATTCAACTTAGGAAATGACAACTTTTTTTGTCGGCAGGTCTTTGTTTTCATTGATCCATGATATCCAGCATGGTCCTGATGGTCAGGTGGGAGGATCATCCTTGAGTCTCGTAACATCACTTCTTCTGTCCCCACCAATAGTGAGGCTCTTATTTTCCAGAGTCACCGCAAAAATGCCTGTAACTCTGTTATTCAGTGTTGGTTCTCGGATAGGAAGGTGCGCCACAGTCCTGGTTGCAGTTGGGCAATCAGATTGAGTACCACTAAATTCTGCTTAGTGGTATCAGCTGTTTACTGCACGGTCATTGACTTGGGGATAACAGCCCTCATGACCATGTTGACAACCCTTGTAACCTGTCTGCTGTGTCGGCCTCCGTGGGATGATGTGAGAGATAGGTGGCAGGGTTGTCTAGGGCAGGTCATAAAGAGAGCAATACCATGAGCCTGAGCTATAGGAGCCATCTCTCCAGCCAAATCGGGGGACAAGATGCTGACCCCTGGACCATGGGAATTAAGGGTTTGTGATCCATGACTACGGTCACAGGCTGACCAAATGTACACGTAGAAATGTCTATAGCCCCACAAGACAGGGGCTTCTCGCTCTATTTGCAATTATTGTCTTTCCGAGGTGGTGAGGAAATTGCTGGCATAGGCAAATGGCCTTCATTCCACACTGACATCAACTTCAGTGAGCACTATGCCGAGTTCAACTGGACTAACATCGGCCACAAGATCTGTGGGCATTGAGTGATCGAAGAATGCCATCATAGTGTTGGCAATGGGAGCCTATTTGGTGTTATCGAATGCCCTTTTCTGGCATGAGCCCGAGGTTCAGTCACAGTATTTTTTTGTTAGTGCTCTCATCTGTTCAGTGATGGTGGCGATATTCCAGATACATCAACTGCAAATGTTTACTATTCCATAGAAATGCACACTTCTGGAAAAGCAATCTTGATATCTTCCACTTTATGAGGAACGGATGACAGACCATGCTCCTGAAAAACAAACCAGAAAAAATCCACATACGGTTGTAAGTAGCAACATTTCCATTTGTTGAGAATCTAACTATGTTATTTGAGTCCATTGAATACTGCTATCAACTGTCAAAGGTGCTCCACTTCTGAATCAGCAAATTTGAACAAATCATCTCTTACATTGAGGACTCATGAGAGCCCTGCAGACACCTCTCTGACGATGAGCTAGAACAAATCTGCTGAAAATTGAGTCGGCTGTATTGAAACAAACCAACATGCGTGGAAAATATAGTGATGGCCCTTGAATCGTCATGGAGTAGTACTTGATGGTTTCCAGCATTCAGCTCAATTGTTACAAAAACCCTTTCCCACAGCAGGTAAGCCATAATATCATCCAGGGTGGCGGTAGGTTGTCTCTCTCATCGAAAAGGCCCTCTTTGGAAGTGACATGTTCACACAGATTCACACCTCATCCAACTGCTTGGGTTTGCATGCAACAACAGGGGAAACCCACAGTGCTGGACACTCAACTTTTTCAATGATAGTTCCACTTCCACTTTCTTTTGTAGATGAAACAGGAAACAAAGTGCTGATCCAAATCTGCCAAACAACTTTAGACCTGTGTCACTTCGTCCTTGCTACTCCAAGGCAATGGAAATATTTGGATTTAACTGCATAATAACTTTCTTGAAAACACACAGTGTTCATTACTGCACTCCAAGCTCGTTTTCACTCCTGCCATTCTACTGAAACTGCACTCATTAATGTCTCCAACTTTATTGCCTCTGCTAAACATTCCAACCTATCCCAATCCTTCTTAACCCAACTGCTGCTTTAGATACCATTGATCACTCTGATCTTCTCAATGTTCTCTCTCTGCTTGTGATCATAATCAAGTATTTGCCTGCACCTCTTCAATTCTCTGTTTCCTGAAACAGCAAGACTCCTCAACTCACTACTCTTACTGTTTCAGAAGGCTCTGTCTTGGGTCCCCTCCGGTTCACACTGTACACTTCTGCTCTGAGGCACTTATCTCATTCTTTGGTTTATCGTACCAACTCTTCGAAGACAACACCCAAATCTTTTTCTCCATTGCTGAAATCTCCACTGACCTACCTGCCAGAATTTCAAACTATATCTCTGGTATTAAATACTGAATGGCCTCACACTCTCTTAAGTGGAACTCGACCAAAACAGAGGTGCTTTTCATTCCTGTAAAATCCTCTCTCCCTCTTCTCCTTCCCAGCCAATCATGTTCCCCCCTGAGGCTCCTATCTATACCTCTTCAGCTAGAAACATTGGTGTTTTCTTTAATCCTTCAAAAACACATTCTCTACTGTCATCTCTAAAACTCCTGCAGCTGCTCACCTCAACCTCCTGATTAACAGGCAAATCAGGCACCTACTTCCCTTCAGAACCACCAAACATCCCCTAACCACTATTGTCTTCTCTAAACTGGACTATTGAGCCAGTTTTCTCTTTGGTCTTCCAAACTAAGGATTCTGTCCACTTGACAAGATTATTAACTTTGCTTCCAGGACTCTCTTTGAACTCCCTTGCTTCACCCCTACTTCCTTCTATACCCAGCAGGATGTCTAACTAAGCAAAAAAGTGACCCATTCAAATGTCTCCTGCATAAATCCATCCACGGTAAAGCACTACCATATCTATCCTCTTCTATCAAACCCTACAAACCCTCTCACAGCCTTCGCTTTGCCTCCTCCATCACTCTTGTGGCACCTCGCCCACCCTGTGCTTCCTCTCCCAGATGGGAGAGGAAGCACATCCTTCATCCTTCATCCTTCTCGCTCTGCTTACTCAGAAATCCATCCTCTCTGCATTTCGAAGCACAGTCCACATCAATTTATTTGAAAGGAAATTGAAAGCCCACCTCCTCGATACTGAGCTGACCTCTTGACTCACCTTTCCAGCCTTAGAACGTACACCTTCCCTCACAGCTAACTGGACTCTTCCTTCTCTTTTCTCCACTGCACTATCACTAGATAGTTTCAGGTCACAGCTCATGCTTAGCTAGCTAGAGTGCCTTGTCGCTGACACTTACTTCTCATAGGTTTGTAAATTATCTTGTTTACTTTATCCATCCAATATACCTCTTCTCAAATCCGATCATCATGCCACTCAAAGTCTCCCCTTTTTAAGAGCTTCAGAACCTCCCATTTATCTGCTGTATTACCATTTGTACTCTCCTTTGTGACCAGAAGACCTTGTTTCCATGCATGTAAGAATGCACATAAACAAATAAATTAAAAACTTTTCCTCTGCCTCAGGTTAAATGGAGGGGTCAATGTGGAGGCACACCATTGGAACTTTCAAGGATCCTATGCCCTTGAAATGTTCTTTATATATTTCTAGCAGCCTTCCTATGTCTTCCTGGAAGGCAGAGTATGCAAAGTGAACAAGACCCAGGTCTTCAGCCATGTTGCAGCTCAGCAAGGTATCCTTTGCTGTGGATGTTGCATTGAAAGTGGACAGCTTCAATGAGTGATCATGTGTGATGTGCGTGTAGAAAGCTCCATCCAGTGGAAGGTGGGATGACACCCCATATGTGAAATCTATATCTCAGGAACAGCGATTTGGGGGTAGGCGGATGCAGCAGCTTCAGTTGGGATGTCAGCATATTGTTCACCAATGCCCTGGTGAATAAGAGGTCTGGTTCAGTGGTAAATTGTTGGTACACACCGATTATTAAAGATAAATATCAGAATCCAAATTCAATTATTTAAGGATTTCAAGGTGTGGTGGAGGAACAATGGTCCTGGCACAGAACCAATATTATACAATGAAAAGATAGAAGAGGATCCAAGATTTGAACCCTCCTGTCCCGTGCACACTGTGATATACCGTCCATAGACAGTTATTGCTTTAATTCATGACATGGGAATGGCAATATTCAATTGTAGTAGATATTAACAAATCCTACAACAGTCTTTGTCTGTAAAAATAATTATATTTAATAAGAATAAAGTTTCATCAACAAAATTATCAAAAGAAACATCCAAGTGTCCAATATTAACGGCTGACGCGTTTCGAGGCTTTTGAGGATAAACATGCCACCACATTGGCATTTGATGCAGAAGAAGCAATACGCATCCTGTCACTTATAAAGGACACTGAGAAAACACAACAAAGGAAAACCAACCCAGAGAGACTAATATTTCAACTTGAAAACTCATAAGACGTGAGATTTCACAGAAGCTCCACGCCACTACACTTGTGGAATATTATAAATCCCAAAGGATCCCAAGAGGCCTGAGAGTCTATCTTAGGCCGACTCTCTGTAGTGAAAGTAAAACGTTTGTCGCCAAGTGGGACCAGATCCTGAACAAGTGTTCCTTGGATCTGATCCCACTGACCATTGAGGAGCTTTCAAAATCGCTCACCACAATTGACACAGAGATTAGTGCACTCAAGACTCAATTGTCTGAATTTAAATCTTCACAAGAGTTGTAACAGCTATTGGAGGAATTGAATTCGAAACTTACGGGATAAAAAACGGACTTCAAACAAAGGAAGCTTAGGAAATTAAGAGGGATACCTTAGATTATCTTAATGACATTGTATGTAACTGGCAGGAGTACTGTCATCATTGCAACTTAAACAAAGGAAGACCGCAACATCCTAGCTTATCTAACACTGACAGCAGTAGTAGTAATAGTAGCATAGGGGACCCCATTTAACCAGAAGGAACGCAGTAACCTAGAGACACCAGTACCAACGAAAGTGAGATCACTGAGAAAAATGCAGGGAGTCCATCAGGACCTCAAACACTAACAGGATCAGTTAACACTGGTGTTTTTTTAGGATTGCGAGACAAATCAAGAGAAAAACAAGGTGAGGCAAAAACAATACAAAAAAGAAAAAACAAGTAAGTGAAAATCTGGTAGTCAACATCTCCAGTAAAAATCTGACGAGTGGACAATTGGACATGTTGAATTGAGGACCATCATTTGTTCCAACCTGTAATACATCATTATTCAAAGAAACGGTCTGGCTTCACAAACTTCTTAGAAAACTATGTTTAAAAATCTTTTTTGAAACTGAGTTGATTATGGAATCTGCACAACACGTAGATGAAACACTAGAACTCTGTCCCAAAAATGATTTTGACCCACATATACAGAACTCAATCGTGAACATGTTCTAGAAAAATGTATTATCTGACTTGAACAGGATAAACTACCAAAGGACAGCACCTCTGAGTGTTAAGAACTGTCAATTGGACCATATTGAAGTACTTGCCAAAGATGAGGGCCTCATGATTAAGCCGGCCGACAAGGGAGGGGCGATCGTAGTAATGGGTACCTCAGATTATACCAAGAAATGCCTGGAACTTTTGAATATTGAAACCACCTACATCAAACTTGAACGTGATCCTGTGCATAGGATTAAGTCGCTGATAGAACTAACAGTCAATGAAGCATGCAACAATGAGTGGATAAGTGAGAAGACAAGCCAGTTTTTACTTAATCAACATCTTATAACACCTGTATTCTACAGTCTCCCCAAAATACATAAGCATTACACTAGTCCACCTTTAAGACTAATAGTGGCAGGGTCAGACAGTATTTTTGACCCTCTGGCTATCTACGTTGACCGATTACTACAACAATTGATACAAACGATCCTGACATATCTTAGTGATACCATAGACTTCTTGAACTGTATTAAAGATATCACAGCTCTAAGCCCGGATTGCATCCTGTTCAGCATGGATGTGTGTAGTCTTTACAGATCCATCCCACATGATGAAGGGATTGAATCAGTGGAATAGCTCCTGCTTAACTAACCAGAACCAAAGGGAGCCCACAATTCATCTTGGAACTACTCAACCTTATTTTGTACAATGATTACTTTAGGTTCCAAAATAAATACTACCTACGAACAACTGGCACGTCTATGGGGTCAGCATTAGCCCCTGTGTCACGATCCCGTTATGGGCCCAGGGGTGGCAGGCTAACAGGGGGAGGGAGCCCCCCTATACAATAGGGAAAAGGGGGACAGGGATGGTCGCTGGCTGGTGCGAGCGTGTGGGTGTGCGTGACCTAATTACAGCCCGCAAGAAAGAGCTGAAGGCAAGGGCACCGCCCATCACAAGCCAAAAAGCACTGAGCATGTGCAAGTCCGGCTCATGCAGCAATTTACATGGCACGTGCACAAAGCCAATGCCCTTATGCATCTGCTTCCGGCATGGTGTGGCACAGGATTATAAAGCCGCGCCTCGGACAGCACCCTGTGCTTAACGTTTCTTCTGCTCCTGATGTGTTCCAACACCTGGTGGGAGAGAAAGAACATAAGACAATTAGCAGAGACATCACACCTGGGAGAGAGACTCTCATCCACTTCAGCTCCCTCTTCAAGACCCATCTGCGGAGCTGTGCTTGCAGACACAGAATCACAGGTGAGCCGCATCCACGCGCTCCAGCCATCCTCGCCTGTTAAATTGATTAGGGGAAGGAGAGGGAGAACATTGCAGTTATTTTTCCATGATAGACTTACCTTCTGTTTGCCCCTTAGGTTTCCACAACACCCCCACAGAACACCAGTGGTGCTAGTCGTGAACACACCCAGGTCCCTCCCAACCTCACGGCCCCCTGGAGGTTTTTCCAGGTGATGCAAGGAGTGGCTGGGACATACGGCCAGGTGAAGGGGACCAGTACGGGGGCCACTCTGCAGTGCCATCCGGACCAGGCACTCCTGCAGGGCACCAAAGGTAAGCGTGACACCCTGTGTATGCCAATACGTTTATGCATAGATTTGAACGACAATTTGTAAAGGATCATCCTGTATGGTCATCTAGAATTCTGACATGGAAAAGCTTCATAGATGATGTCTTTGGTATATGGTGTGGTTCAACAGAAGAGTTAACAGAAGAGTTAACATCATTCCTTGAATACCTTAATTCAGTACATCACAGTATTAAGTTTACCATGGAGACTGGAACCCAATTGTTTCTTGGATGTCAGTTTAGAGATCAGAGAGTTTCCACCCCAAAGCGATGCTTAGACGTTTACCTTACTGTCAGACTTTAAGACTGAAGAGGTTTATTTCAGATCCAGCAGGACTGGACATGGAATGCTCTAAATTGGTAGAAGAATTTGAATCGAAGGGATACCCGGAGGAAGTACTGAGTGAGGCTAAATGAAGATCTAACCTAATCAGTAAGGACCAACTACTAACAGCAAAAGATAAAAATAAGGATACTCCACTCTTTATATATCAACATTTTCTCGCCAAAGCTTTCAAATAAGTAAGTCAATCAGAAAGCACTGGGGAATACTCCAGAATGTTCCTATATTGCATAGGTTATTCCCTAAAGCGCCCATGATGGCCGTCAAAAGAGGGCGCAATTTGAGAGATAAATTAGCTAGAGCTCAGAGACCACCTAAAGAGAAGCAACTTCTCTTGAAGACTGGAAAGAAGGGCACATTTCTGTTCTTAAGCTGCACACATTGTAAAAATGTGGTTAAAGAAGAGATGATCTCTCATCCCCACACAGGCAAGAAAATTAAGTTGAGAGACTATGCAACCTGTTTTATCTCCGGGGTTATCTATTCTATCAAATGCCCCTTTGGGAAGCTTTATGTAGGCCAGACCACAAGAGCCGTCAAAGAGAGGTGGACGCAGCAAAAATCTTACATCAGGTTGAGATCCCGCTAGCAATACACTTTGTGGAGAATAACCACAAGATAGCTCTACTCAAATTTCAAGTCCGAGAGGTTGTGAGTTGTCCACAGATAGGAGGAGACTATCAGTCGATCCTTTCAAGAAGAGAAACATACTGGATTCACTTGTTTGATACACTACCACCAAGGGGTCTTAACAATGAGTTTTCACTCAGGTGTCTTATTTGATATCTGTATTGGGATAAGAATATGTACCATGGAGTGAACTAAGTGACAATGTAAAGTTACTTTTTGCTTTGCCATAATACAACAGCCACAATGAGTCAATTATCACAGAATAACTGTAATATCAATAGGATAAGCATAGAAAGGATGCTCATAATGTGTACATAATAAGTACTTTCAATTTGGCTGCTCTAATGATAAGGGATCATTTATACACTCCTAGTGGGGTCCATGACAAATAGTAGACCATATACCTGTAATAAATTCAAGTCAATGGTTAAGGTCCATATCAACTTTCCTGTTTTGAACTGGTGTTAGCATTGGCAGTTGTTGAATAGAAAATGTATATTGATACAATGGCCTCTGTATGTATTTGGCTTTTTAATTTAGTAACCATTGGCATGTAAGTCAGTGATGATTTTTCACAAATATGTATAACTGCATCTTTCTATTGTATCTGGCTGTTAGCATAACGGACTAGAAGGGATGTGGATGTACAGCACTCGAAATCCACCGGTTAGCATTTGCCTTTAACATTTGCTTATCATTGAACATTTGATGCGGTCTATTTGTAGGATTATTCCTCATGTAGCATTGATTATATACAATGACACACAAGCACTTTTCACAACTTCTTTAAGTGCGTTGATCAGTTTTAACCCCCATATGGACACTCACAAATAAACAAGTCAACTGAGTTTGACATTTACATAATTAAATTAACCACTGACACGCATTGGTTTTATCTGTTAAAATTCTCTGCCCATTATTAAGAGTTCGATTCCATATTGAGTCACCCTCTGGATGGCTCACCCTAATACATTTAGGTGAGATTGCATCAATCTGATCCATTTAGAACACATTTGACTGGGCCTACTCCAAGATGGATGCCAAGCAATGCACACAGCATCATTGTCCTTCATAGATGAAAGTGGCTTCTAGCTAATCTGTTTACTTACACAAAAGGGTGCCTGCTCGCTAACCAGTGTTGGCAGCCATTACTGTGGTGACCACCGCGAGCATTGGAACGCCACTTAGGGACTTTTGAATCACTTAACGTAACAACACAACAATGAATGGCATGCAGGTCCACATGCAATAGTCTCTGATTAAGCTTTTTTTGACCTGTCTGTTACAGTCCACGCGTGGTATCATGCTTATGCACTACACTGGGAACACGTTGACGATCTACAGACCTCAAGGTGAACAATAAGGAGATATAGCCTATGTTGTATTCTTCTACCCATAGGGGTGAGTGATTTTCCAGTTTGGTGACAATTAATTGTGTGGTTATCGATATACCTTTTACTCATATGTTATAGATCTGATGCAACACTTGTTAGGCAGAATCATATGCAGTGCCCTTTGAGAACATCACATACAATTAAGACTACAAGTGCAAGTAGAAATTCACCTTTGGCACAAGTCTGTACTACACAGTAAAGTGGTAGCGATAGCTGAGCAGCCAGACTTATCTCAAGAGTAAAGTGAGCAGTATCAACAGTTACACAAAGGATAGCAGTTATTATGGTTCAAACAATTACTGACTCAAGGTTTCTGAGTAAAAGAATATACATGTATTTACACATCAGTTGTACAACAGTTCACAAAGTAAATCAGCAGACAAATTGCACTCTTAATATACTACACAACACCCAATTAATTCTGGACAAGTTAAGCTCAAAACGAAGTGCGAGCAAAATGGCACTCCAGCAATTAAAAAGGGAGGGAAAGACAAGGTTATACAAAATTAAGCAGCACCAACAAGTAAGTAGGCAGGGCAATCTAGAAAAGGCTTTCTACAATGAGGATTGTAAACAATAGGCCTAAGCCAATGTTAATGGGTCACAGTCTTTGCTAAGGATCACACAGTTCAGAGTAGTTTGCGGTTAAGTCTTTGCCAAAAGTTTGAAACGAAGTTGGTCGCCAGAAAAGTTACTTATAAGAGTAGAGAAGGACAAGCCCTCGGATTGGCAAAAGATGTCAACACTTTTACTGCAGTCGGACAGAACGAATGACCGAATTTCAACAGTACCTTAAATGAAGAAGAAGGCTATTGCTGAGGCAGACGTTCCTGGCAGATCCTGCAGGCTCACGGTTCCTGAAGCTACTGTCGGACTGACAGACTGACACAAAGGAGGAAGACTGGAGGGTCCTGCACTGCCCAGGGAAGAAACCAGCAGCAGAGCACAGCGACAAATAAAAGGTGCGTTTCTTAAAACCCAAACAGGGTCCGAGCCTCCTGGCTATCCGGGTTCACTGTAGCTTTGCACAGCAAATTTGACTAGGAGATTGAGACCTTGCTTGGTATTTGATGAACTGGTTGATCTCACCAGCTCAGGGGATGAAGATTCCTTGCAGATCTTCTCTGTCATTGAAGTTTGGAGATTCGGACCTGCAGCAGGGCTTCATCGGGAGGTTCAGTCGTGGTAGTAGTCCTCTTCTTTCATTTTCTCTTCGGTTCTCTCGATCCAATGGTGACTCTGCCTTCCTATTCCCATAGACCTGCTTTTTATGCAGTTTTCCCCCATTCACACAGCCTGGCTGGCAATCACACAGCAGGGTGGCTGTCCTGGCAGGACAGTCACCTAGCCAATCAAACAGGAATGAGACTTAGGTTACCAAGGGGATCCGTGGCAGGGGTCCTAAAACCACTCCCTCACATCCTGCCTACCCCGACATTCAGGCGCCTAAGGAGGTCTTCTGTGCAGAAGCCTGCCAAAGGATGGGGAACAAAGGAACCAAACCTGGTTTGGCGCGCAGAGTAAAACACAAGAAAGACCATTACAAAAAGAAATGGTGAATAAAACCAGCCTGAACCAAATGAAAGTAAATGTGGTCCAGTGGGTTTAAGTTCAAGGCTAGTTACATAACTCGCGGTCGGAAAAATCTGGTAGATACCACTGCCACCCACCAAATCTTAATGAAAGGGGAACAAAATAATGTTCTGTGAGAGACAGACAAACAGGGATAACTATTAACCCTCTCCAGTACTGTATGAAAGATAGTTTGTACTGGGTCTGTGGTTTTAAAAAGACTAATGAACTCAATGGGAACTTTTCATGTTCTGGGATACAGTAGTCAGTCCCAGAAAAATGGAGACTAGAGTGGGAAGTCTGAAAAAGACAACCCTGTGTCACTGCACTAAGTGTGCTGTGTGGCCCACAGTAAAAAGATGATGCCTATGGAGTAGGTGAAGCTCCACAGTCTATGAACACAAAAATGTTAAACACACAGCAAAACACATGTAAGAGTGGGAAAAAAGACTTGCACACTTACCAGGAGAAAACAATAAATCCTATGAAATCCAGCAAAGCTGCTGAGGGACTCTGTAGGTAAGGGAAATTAGCCATTTTGGAGAATTCCCCCTAACACTCCCCCCACAGACTAAGGGACAGGAGGATTTAATCCACTCCTGGATGAATCTCTTCACTCTAGTCGGTTATAAACATCCTAGAGAGACCATTAGCATTTTGGTGGTGACATCCTGACCTGTGCTCAATGGTGAAAACAACCCTTGCAGGCAGATTGACCATCTTAGAGGTTTTGTGTTCTCCCCTTTCATTTGCATTAACCATCTCAAGGGTTGGTGGTATGTATGTCTGAATCACAAAGGTAGATCCATACAAGTATGGTCTCATTGTCTTCAGAGACCAGACAATGGCAAAACACTCGCGCTCTTTGGTTGCCCACCTTGTTTCTGGTTCCTTCAGTTTCCTGCTGATGGAGCAATTAGGTGCCCCCTACCTTTCTCATCCAGTTGACTAAGGACTGCACCTATACCTGTATTGGATGCATCTGTCTGCACAATGAAGGGTTGGTGATAATCAGGAGCTCTTAGGACTGGAGCTTGACAAAGGGCTTTCTTCAGGTTTTCAGAGGCTTCAGTGCACTCCTCATTCCATCTAAATTTCTTAGGGAATTTTGGAGAGGAGACTAGATTCAAAGGAGAAGCAATGGACCCATAGTTCTCAATGAAATTCCTGTAGTACCCAGTGAGACCTAGGAAGGCTCTCACTTGGATTTCAGTAGTAGGGCTAGCCCAGTTTTGTACAGCTTGTGCTTTGCTAGGCAATGGCCTTATTTTACCTCCTCCTACCTCATTACCAAGGTAGAACACTTTGCTCTGACCAATTTGACATTTGCTTGCCTTTTTGGTCAGATGGGCCTGCTTAAGAGCCTGCAAAGCATATCCTAAGTGATCAACATGTTCTTTCCAAGTAGGGCTGAACACTGCAATGTCATCCAAGTTTTCCATGCAGAAGTCCTCCATCCCATTCAGAACTTGATTGACCATCCTTTGGAATGTAGCAGGTGCATTCTTTAATCCAAAAGGCATAACCTTAAACTGGTAGACGCTAGAGGCCTGCCGGGGTTCAAAATGCAGTTTTATGCTTGGCATGGTGTTAGGCAGAATCCTCTGCAGTACCCTTAGGGACACGACAGGTGATTAAGTCTAAAAGTGGCAGTACAATTTCATCTTTGGTACAAGCCTGTACTACACAGTTATAGTGGTAGCAGTAGCGGAGCAGCCAGACTTATCTCAAGAGCAAATAAGCAGTAATAGGAATTACACAAAGGACTACAATTACTGTGACTCAAGCAAACACTGACTCAAGGTTTCTGGGTAAAAAATATAAATGCATTTATTTGTAAACCATCTTTTCACAAAACACGTCACTTCACTAAACAAAACCACACTCTTAAATATACTACACATAGCCAATTAACTTGGTTTAGGACAATTCAAGGTAAGTACCTTAGGATTTGAAAGAACGGTGTTGTGAAACAAAAGACGTTACCGGGGGTTAAGAAAAGCTCACTTTTTGACAGTAATGACAGTTCGGTCTTATGAAAGAAAAGCGTACCCGCGGGAAGAAGTGTAACTGTAGTCAAACACACTTAACACATTGAATAAAAACCATGGCAAAGGGGATCAAAATCATAGGCAATACTTTTGTCAATACACTAGAATCAGAGGACAAGTTCAACAATGCAGATAAAGTCAATAGGCCTGCGCCAGTGTCAAATGGAGCAGAGCTCTGTTGTCGAGGATCAGACAGTTAGAGCAGTTCGAGATTAACGTTGCCAGGAGTACTTGGATATTGTCAAAGGGAGGCAAAAGTATAAGAGGGAAGGAAGAATTGACAAGCCTTTAGTAAGAAAAAGGGTTCACCCCAATTTCTCAAGGTCATACATAGAGAATGACCAAATGTGCACAGTACCTAATTTATATGAAGAAAGCTGGTGCCACAGCAGTTGTTCCTGGTAGTTCCTGCAGACCCACGGTTCCAGGAGCTTCAGTGGTGGGGACACGAAGGAGGATGCCTGGAGCGTTCTGCACTATCCAGGGATGAGGCCAGCAGCAGCAAAAGCAACGGTGAATAAAAGGGGCTCTCCTTTAAAACAGGAGAGTTCTCTTCTGAAGGCTATCCTGACCACTACAGCTTTGTGCAGCGATTTCAACCCAGGAGAGGATTCTCTGGCTGTAGAAAGGTGATCTAGTTGATCCCACCAGGCTCAAGGGAAGAAGACTCCGGACTGGATCTTCTCTGTCGTTGAAGGGTAGATAGCTCAGGACTGCAGTAGGGCTTCACCGGGACTCGGGGTTGCAGCAGCCATCTTCTTCTATGCTTCTCTTTGGTTCTTGTAGTTCCAGTGGCGACTCTGACTTCCAGCCCAAGAGTCCTGCCTTTTATGTGAAAATCCCCCATTCACACAGCCTGGCTGTCAATCACACAGCAGGGGGGTTGTCCAGCCCGGACAACCCCTCCAGCCAATGGACAGAAAGTGTGACTTGGGTCTCCAATGAGACCCTGCACAGGGGGTGACTAAACCCATCCCTCACATTCAGCCCACCTAGACACCCAGACGCCAAAGGAGGGCATCTTCATAGAAGCCCACCAAAGGTCGGCAAACAAAGCAGGCAAACCTGGTTTGTTGCGTAAAGTAAAACACAAGAAGGACATTAACACAAAGAAATGGTGACTAAACCCAACTGGAGCCAAAAGAAAGAGTATTTGGTCAAGCTAGTTTATGTTTAAGACTAATATAATAGCCTAAAACAGTACCAAGTTTATATAGTATAATTGCGGTAGAATAAATAGGGTAGATGACACTGCCACCAGCCAAGTCTTAGTGTTAAGGGAGCGAAACAAAGCTCCAAGAGGCGCAGACCAAAAGGAGTAGGAATTAACTCCTTCCAATACTTCATGTAAGATGGGGTGTATTGGGTCTGCAGTTTAAATGACTACATCAAGTAAATGGCAACTTTACCTGTTTCTGGGGGACAGTAGTCAGCCCCAGAAAAATGGAGTGGGTGGGAAGTCTCAAAGACAACCATGTGTCACTGCACTGAAGGTGATGTGTAACACACACAAAAAATGGGGCTCATGGAGTGGTGTAGCTCCAGAGCCCAAGATCACAGAAACAGTAGAAATACACAAAGCAAAACACATGTAAGAGTGGGAAAAAGGCTCACACTCTTACCAGGTGGAAAACATAAACCCCAGAAATCCTGCAAAGCTGCTGAGGGTCTCACTAGGTGAGGGAAATTGGCCATAAATGAAAATTCTCCCTAACACATGGTTTGTCAGGGCTATTTGCCAATATCCTGACGTCAGATCAAATGTACTGAGGTACCTGGCTGCACCAAGTCCATCCACCAGTTCATCTGTCCTTGGTAAAGGATGGGCATCAGTCTTAGTGACTGCATTTAGAGCTCTATAGTCCACACAGCATCGCAAGTCCTTGGAACCTGCCTTTGGTACTGAAACAACTGGGCTAGACTATAGACTTGTAGAGGGCTCTATAACCCAGAGATCAAGCATCTTGTTGACCTCTCCTTTGATGTGGGATCTCACATGTTCTGACATTCTGTGCCATCTGCTTTTCACAGGTAAACAGTCACCAGTAAGAATATCATACTGGCACCAAGGGGTCAAGCCTGGTGAAAGTGAAAACAGGGAGGCAAACCTATTTAACAGAACCTTTCACTCCTCCTGTTGTTCAGATGTCATTTGAGAAGAGAGATAGACTCCTTCTATGTTCTTATCCAAATATTGGCCACTGAGTAGGTCAGTTAGAGGTTCACTCTCCTCCTCCTCTTGAGCTGAAGCTAGAAGCAAAGCTCCTACTACTGGTTTCGAGACATATGCCTTCAAACAGTTGGTGTGAAAGACTCTGGGAGCCTCCTCAGGTCTGCCTAACTCCACCAGATATTTCACCTCTCCAGGTTTACCCACAACCTTGAAGGGTCCTATCCATTTGACCTGCAAGGCCCTCTGCCTTGTTGGCACCATAACTAATACCAGCTGGTCTTGAGTAAACTCAACCATGTTGGCCTTCTGGTCATGCCAATGTTTGACCAGAGCCTGACCTACTTTTAAGTTATCACTAGCTCTGCCATCAAGTGTGACATTCTCCTCCTGAGACCGATCACATAGTCAGTCACTCTGACTGGCTTGGGGGAAGGAGCACTCTCCAAGCCCTCCTTAATCAGGGCCAAGGGACCTCTGACTGGATCGCATAGAGAAGTTTAAAGGGACTGTATCCAACTCCCTCCTGAGGGACTTCTCTATAAGCAAAGAGAAGGCATGGCAGTAGAAAGTCCCACTTTCTTTTAAGGGGTTCCTCTAAAGCACCTAACATGCTTTTCATAGTATGATTAAACCTCTCTACCAGTCCATTTGTCTGTGGATGGTAGGCTGTAGAAAACTTGTAAGTGACACCACAGTTTTTCCACATGGCTTGCATGTAGTGGGACATAAAAACGGATCCCCTGTCGGATATCACTTCCTTAGGAAACCATACTCTGGTAAAAATATCAAGTAGAGCCTTAGCCACAGCCTGAGCCATAACAGTTCTCATAGGTATTGCTTCAGGATACCTAGCAGCATGGTCTACTACAACCAGGATAAACCTGTTTCCTGAAGATGTGGGAGAGTCAAGGGGATCAACAATGTCGATGCCCACCCTCTCAAAAGGAACTCCCACCACTGGGAGAGGCACCAAGGGTGCCATATTCTTGGCTCTAGTCTTGCCATAGGTTTGGCAAGTATGACAGCTCCTACAGAATTTGTCAAATTCTACACCCATTTTAGGCCAGTAGAAGTATAAATAGAGCCTTTCCTTGGACATTTCTGAAACTCAAGTGACCAGCCAAAGGTATCTCGTGGGCCAACTGGAGGGAATGGAGTCTGTTTTCTATGGCCACTACAAGTCTTTTGCAGTCCCCAGGTATAGACTCAGTTGGTTCACTGTAGAAGAGGCCATCTTCCCAGTGCATCCTATGCTTCCCAGGCTCTTGCCCATCGAGCTGAGAAGCTGACTGTAGACGAAGACCTTCAAGAGTAGGACACTCTCTTTGTCCTCTGCTGAAGTCTTCCCTGTTGGGTCCATCTTTTGCCAGTAAAGACTGCAGCTCAGGATGGTCAGCAGGGTCCAGATCTCCAACTAGAGTTATGTATTCTTCCAGGTCTGATTCTTCAGAGACTGGCTCAACCACACAGGGTTGTACCTCACACTCAGCCTCAGAAGGTGGAGGAGTCACATGTGTTACTTTGGACAATCTTGGGGATTTCCTTGTTGGTAGCACAGCGGTGCTATCTGCTTTCTTCTTGGAGGTCTTGGGTTTCCCCTTTGCCTCTTTCTTTCCTGAAATAGCAGTGAGCAACTCCTGTGGCATGGGGGTGATAGTTTCCTCTATCAATTCCCCTGGAGAGCCTCTCAAGTTCTTCTCCCTTGCAGGCCTAATCAGCTCCTGTTTCCTTTTACTGGGAGGCCAGGGGCTACTAGACACAACTCCAAAAGTTTTCAGGTCATTACCCAACAGGACTCTCTCAGTCCCTTCACTCTGCACACTAACAGGTATTTTGACAGTCATATCATTACACTGGATGGGAGCTGGTAACTGGGGAAGCATTTGCACACTCTGGCTAACTTGGTTCGGCATCCGGGTGCTTTAACAACATTCTCTACCTTGAAAAATGATTAATCAACCACAGTTATGCTGGCTCCAGTGTCTTTGATGGCAGGAGTCTCCTGGCCATTCACAAGAACACTATCTTAATAATACTCTTTAGTATTATCTGGGATGGAATTATAGACATCTACGTTCTGTTGTACCCACATGCCCAGGAACTCTAAAGAAACACTAGCTGAGACTCTCATAGGTTCATCAGCCAGTAGGTGAAAGTTTCCACTTGCCATAGGTACTTCTTCCTCTGGGGAGAGACTAAGAGACAGTGTGGACCCCTGAAGATTTACCCTTACATCTGGGATCCCCTTTCACATGGTCAGTTGACCCAAAAACATAACATTTGCCAAATGTTTTGATGAATGGGGGCTTGTTCTGACCTCCATCTGGTTTGGGTCCAGATGGTGCACTAGCCTGATTCAGTTTCATCTGTGGCTTACCCTTATTGTTTTGTTTGTGGCCCTCTTTAGGATTGGAGGTATTAGAATTCTCCTTGTTATCTTTCTTTGGCTGCTTTCCCTCATCATTTTTCTGAGTTGCCCCAGAATCCTTGTGAGTAGCCATGTTGGCAACCCACAAGTCAGCAGCCTTATCTAACTTCTTTGGATCTATCTCCTTAGAATCAGCCAAGTGCTATCTGAGCTCAGTTGAGCAGGCATCATAAATGGACTCTAACATAACAAGAGTTCTCATACCTTCATAAGTGTTTACTCTGTAACCCTTAAACCAACCATCTAAGTTTTTCTAACATTCACATATCCAGGTAGCCCAAAGGGTACCATCATTCTTTTTAAGAGTCCTAAACCTCTTAAAGTACTGGGAAGGGATCTTCCCATTTCTAGTAATTAAAGCTAATTTAACACACTCATAATCCATCCTATCTACCTCCCCCACCTCCATCACAACATCAGATGCAACAGTGGGTAGCCTTGAGAGGAGCCAAGGAAACAACTGATTCCCTGTAATGTCTTGAATCCCATGGTTATATTCAAAAATTGCCAACCAATCCCAAATATCAAGCTTAGCCTCATACATACCAACAATGTCTTTAGGCATACAGGGTCTCTTAGGACTGGAAGACCTAGGAGACTCAGGAAGAGAAGCATTTTCAAAAGACAATTTCTTCATTTCTAAGGCATGATTCAACTCCATTTCTCTGAGCTTAAATTCTTGATGCTTTTGTTCGGTTTGAGCTTTAATACGTTTGAATACCAATTCAAGCCTCATCTTTTCTAGAGCAATGATTTCAGGACTGAGTGTAGGACCGATGGGGTCCCAGTGGAAAAAGGTTGAGGTTGTTGAGGAGCAGGTAGTGGAGCAGGTAGAGGAGCAGTAAGGCCTAAATTTTGGGACACATCAGCCTCATCTAGCTCATTCATAATAACTGACACATTATGATCCTCATCAATTTACACATTTGCTGGAGGGTGTTTCAGACCCACTCCCCAGACTTTGTTTCTGTAACAACCTTTCAATTGATTCTGACTTTTTGCCTTTAACAGAGAGATTCCTTTCTCTACACAGATTTTTCAGATTATCCACAATGTAACTAAGGAGGGTTTCCTGACTGTAGCTTTCCATATCAGACATGATTAAAATTTGCTTTATAGTGATGTTTAGCCTTGTGGTTAGTTGATCCAAGGTAATAGCAGCACTCTAAGTGTAATTACCATACTTTATCCTCACCACTGTACACCAGTGTTAGGCAGAATCATATGCAGTACCCTTTGGGAACACTACATATAATTAAGATTACAAGTGCAAGTACAAATTCATCTTTGGTACACGCCTGTATTACACAGTAAAGTGGTAGTGATGGCTGAGCAGCCAGCATTATCAACAGTTACACAAAGGACAGCAGTTACTATGGTTCAAACAAACACTGACTCAAGGTTTCTGAGTAAAAGAATATACATGTATTTACACATCAGTTGTAAAACAGTTCACTAAGTAAAGCAGCAGAAAAATCACACTCTTAATATACTACACAACACCCAATGAATTCTGGACAAGTAAAGCTCAAAATGAAGTGTGAGCAAAATGGCACTCCAGCAATTGAAAAGGGAGGGAAAGAAAAGGTTATACAAAATTAAGCAGCACCAACAAGTAAGTAGGCAGGAAAATCTAGAAAGGGCTTTCCACAATGAGGATTCAAATTAATAGGCCTGGGCCAAGATTAATGGGTCACTGGCCCTCATTACAACACCGGTGCTAAACCATGGCGCTATTAGCACCATGGTTGGTGCCGGTGTTGTAACGAGTCAGCCATGGTGAAATGGGAAAATACCGTCCCATTCCAAGGTTGGCGGGGGGGTATTTCCCCATTTCACCATGGCCCTTCCCCATTCCCATTTTTGCCCCATAGGGCTCAATGGGAATGGGGAAGGTGGCAATTACGGTACCGCAAATTGCGGCACTGTAATTGCCTGAGAGGTCCCTTTGCGGGTCCATACTTTAACGGCTGGTCCAGACCAGCCGTTCAGGTCGGGTCCCACAAAGGGACCTCGTAGTAAGGCGCTAAGTGGCTAACGACGCCGCAGCCTTTTACGGCGCCGTTAACCACTTAGCACCTGGGTCGTAATGAGGCCCACCGTCTTTACTCAGGATCACACAGTTCAGAGTAGTTTGCGGTTAAGTCTTTGCCAAGAGTTCGAAACGAAGTTGGTCGGCAGAAAAGTTACTTAAAAGAGTAAAGGACAAGCCCCTGATTGGCAAAAGATTTCAAACACTTCTACCGCAGTTGGACAGAACGAACAACCAGATTTCAACAGTACCTTAAATGAAGAAGAAGGCTGTAGCTGAGGCAGATGTTCCTTGAAGATCCTGCAGGCTCACGGTTTCTGAAGCGACTGTCGGACTGACATGAAGGAGGAAGACTGGAGGGTCCGGCACTGCCCAGGGAAAAGCCAGCAGCAGAACACATCTACAAATAAAGGGTGCATTCCTTAAAACCCAACCAGGGTCCGAGCCTCCTGGCTATCCGGTTCACTGTAGCTGTGCACAGCAAATTCGACCAGGAGAGGGAGGCCTTGCTTGGTGTTTGGTGAACTGGTTTGTCCCACCAGCTCAGGAGAAGAAGATTCCTTGCAGATCTTCTCTGTCGTCGAAGTTTGGAGATTCGGACCCACAGCAGGGCTTCACCGGGAGGTTCAGTCGTGGTAGTGGTCCTCTTCTTTCAGCTTCTCTTCGGTTCTATCGATCTAGTGGCGACTCTGCCTTCCCAGTCCTAGAGACCTGCTTTTTATGCAGTTTTCCCCATTCAGACAGCCTGGCTGTCAATCCCACAGCAAGGTGGCTGTCCTGGCAGGACAGTCACCTAGCCAATCAAACAGGAGTGTGACTTGGGTTACCAATGGAACCCGTGGCAGGGGTCCTAAAACCCCTCCCTCACATCCTGCCTACCCATACATTCAGGCACCTAAGGAGGGGGTCTGTGCAGAAGTCCACTAAAGGACGGGGAACAAAGGAACCAGACCTGGTTTGGCGCGCAGAGTAAAACACGACAAAGACCTTTACAAAAAGAAATGGCGAATAAACCCAGCCAGAACCAAATCTAAATAAATGTGGTCCAGCGGGTTTAAGTTCGAGGCTACCAAGATAGCCTAAAACAGTACCAAGGCTATTTACATAACTCGCAGTAGGAAAAATATGGTAGATACCACTGCCACCAGCCACATCTTAATGAAAGGGGAATTAAATAATGTTCCATGAGAGACAGACAAAAGGGGATAACTATTAACCCTTTCCAGTACTCTATGAAAGATAGTTTGTACTGGGTCTGTGGTTTTAAAAAAGACTAATAAAGTCAATGGCAACTTTACATGTTCTTGGAGACAGTAGTCAGTCCTAGAAAAATGGAGTTTAGAGTGGGAAGTCTGAAAAAGACAACCCTGTGTCACTGCACAAAGGTGCTGTGTGACACACAGTAAAAAGATGATGCCTATGGAGTAGGTAAAGCTCCACAGTCTATGAACACAAAAATGTTAAACACACAGCACAACATATGTAAGAGTGGGAAACAAGGCTCACACTCTTACCAGGTGAAATCCAGCAAAGCTGCAGAGGGACTCAGTGGGTAGGGGAAATTAGCCATTTTGGAGAATTCTCCCTAAGAACACTGTTATTTTACAGTATTTGTGACTACTATTTGACTACATCAGTATTTAACATAGTGTGATACGAATACTATTGACCCAGGACTCTTGACTGGAACACATTAGGAATATCTGCAAGTCCAGCAAGTGTGATTGTAGTACCGTGCTCTAAGTGAGTAGAGTGCTCTACTATTCGGGTACTTTGTTTTCTTGAATACTGCGAGTATCGCTCCCAATAGAAAGGTTGTAAGTGACAGGATGAGTTAATTGATTCCTTCCTTTTTTAGGCAAGCTCAACACACCCTCCGACATATTGTGTAACCATTTTACTGCTATTGATGACACAGGGATCACCTTTAACTACAGGAGAGGTACATGTTTTTCATTGTTACCATATTTTCAAGAAGCAAGATGCGACTATCCGTAAAAACGGAGTCCACCTTAGACTGGGGCGTCATAGGGTGTCTTACAGAGGGACGGCACCCGAATTGTTAAAGAAATGATGGGGTTCGGTATAACACTTTGAGTCTCACTAGAGTGAGCCGCATATTGACTTGAGATAACTGCATAACTGGTTTTAAGAGGAGTGGATCCACATCTCTTTAGTCATTAATGTTGTATACATAGTGAAAATTCCTCGGTTGTACATTTTCATACTCATTAATGTTACTCGCAATAAACTGACATGTTGGAAGACTTGAAAAAACTTGACATTGGCAAACAAGCGTTTAGTACTTTCTTGTGTGATTTTGTTTACAGTTCAATTAGGCTCAAGAAGAAGAGGAGAAAGCCTCAAAACGTGTCAGCCATTATTGGACACCTGGATCTTTCTTTTGATAATTGTGTTGATGAAACTTTATTTGTATTAAATATGATTATTTTTACAGACAAAGACTGTTGTAGGATTTTTTAATATCTACTACAATTGAATATTGCCATTCCCATGTCATGAATGAAACCAATAACTGCCTATGGACGGTATATTATAGTGTGCAGGGACGGGAGGGTTCCAATCTTGGATCCTCTTCTATCTTTTCATTGTATAAGAGAACTGGTTCATGTCTTGAGAGAATCTACACGCAAATGTACTGCCAAAATAAAGAATATATCTTTAATGTCATTTCTCCTTTCAGGTTGCGATTTTGGAGCTTCCTGTTCATTCATAAAAGCGGCTACCCTGATCTCCGGAGGACACGGCAGGTGAAGAGGTCTGTTGGTGTTAAGAGCAGGTCATTGTGCTGGGCCGACTTTAACTAAATGGTTCTGATTGCCACATCTCCAGCACTTTTGGCATATAGCAGAACCAGTTAGTGTGTGAACAAGCAAGCCACCACACTCATCACAGGTTATGTTCCGGTTTCCAACTTGTTTAGATTCCTGGGGTGATGGCCACTGCTTCTGAGTCGGGGCTTTGTGGGTGATTTGGAAGAGACAGCATGTGCTTCATCCACTTGAAAGAACTTGAAGGCCTCCTCTATGTGAATTGCTCTAGACGAGGGCAGTTTGAGAGCTCAGCTGAGCTCTAGGATTCTCTGCAAAGAAATATCTGGCTCCTTGAGAATTTGACATGTTAGTTGGGACAAGGCACAGTTTGGAATAATCTGAACTCGTATTTTATCATTTTCGTCCTGAAGTCTACAGGACATGCCTTGCTGTGGAAGCCTTGCGTGGTGTGTGTCCAGGATTTCTAATGCCCCTTTTCGAGCCTGTCATAAGCATAACCTCTTGACATTCATCTCCACCCCAGGGTTTCCTGAGAGCAGTCTCTTTGTGTGCTTTGAATGGATGGTAGGCCACCTGACAGGCGTGATTGTGTGCTTGGAGGTGATCTGAAGATGGCAACGTATTCTTCCTCTTCATCCATTAAATTCATTCTAGGGTTGGGCCTTGTGATCTGATGGGCCTCAATGGTTCTCAGTTAGGGGCCAGAGAGGGAAGGCTGCACTAGCACCTGACTTTGGTCTTCTAGCCACCCAATTCTAGCAAACAGCTGGTATCACTTTAATTGGCCCTCAAACAATTTCCCATTTGGTTTTGTTCACTCTGCGAGGAACAGAAATATTATATGTGGCTGGGGCCTATGTGCGTCCTCACTGGCTCATAGAATTGCTCCTGACCTCTCATCCCACCATCATCAAGCTGGAACTGAGACAGGCAGATAGCACGGTGTAACGCTCTGCCACACCATTTTGGCACATAGCGAGCATTAAAGCTGCGGCACAAATGTAGCACAAACGTGATTCATAGGGAGACCATAATGCCCTCCAACCACATGTATTGCCGAATTATGTATGGGGGCCTCGATATTAGCTTTAAGCACCCACAGTCGTGCATGCAATGTGCAATCAATAACCCTCACTATGGTTGCTGTTTCAGGATAGAGCCTGCATGAGCAGGACATCCCCTTGTATACATATGGGTGATATAGGACGTGCCCAACACGGGACATCTTACACTAGAACATAAAAAATATGAACAGAAAATAAATCGAAAATGATTGTGAAATACTTGTGATGATTGTGAGGTCCATACTGCTGATGAGGAGTCACAGTTACGTGTGCATCGCCTCTATCTGGGACCAATAAGGAGGGAGGGGCATTCAAAAAGAACAGTCAAATCTCAAATTGCACAGGAATCCTTTGAAATTCTGAAAGACATGCTGCACTGGGTCCATCACTGCATGTGGTAACATGTGTATGAACTCATACCTCCTTAGGAGTAATCGTGTGTTCTAATACACGATGCCTGCTAGCTGTAGCAACAGCTACCATTTAGATCTTCATACGTCAATGACGAGTTTTGTAGTTGGTAAAATGAGCTCACCTTTTCTTGACAAATTACGTTAGCAGTGTTTTTTTCTCCTGAAATTATCTGAGAATTTGCATTTCTGTTGTCAATAGAGCGGACCCAGAAAATGCAGACCCCACCTTGCGCCTTCCCATGCCGATTTCGACCCTGACAACTGTAAACGTTTGCTGGAAAAATAGTATAAAAAACGGGAACACGCTGAATGCGTCGTCCCTTATTGCCACTGTTCGGCACTGGAAGGGTTACACATTGCTTTTTGCCTCATTCTAAGCAGGCGTGGAGGAAAGCAGCTATGCCGTAGGTGCGCTGTTCAATGGCCTCATTTTACAGGGTGGCTCTTTGCAGCAGAGAGGAGCTATAAAAAGATTGGCTCATCATAAAGATTAATAGGATTGCGAGGGTGTGTGTTCCTTCTCTGAATGCCAGCAGTCTCTCTTGTAGACTAAACAGCAAACGTATTTGCAGGCGCCCGCCTTCATATTTATAGAAAAACAGACTGAATAATGATTGCATTTTTAATTCAACTAGAAACGATATCCTCAAGCAGCGTCTATGAAGAGGGCTCTCGAGCAGAGACTGCTGTTCACGGAAAAGGAAGCTTACGCAGTGGATTCTGTTTTTCCTTGCCCTGCAAATAAAAAAGCATTGTGTGTGAGAAAGTCAAAGCCACTTTTGTTTCAAAAACTATTCTTTCCCTCTTACCTTAATAGGTCGTCGGATTGGTAAACATTTTTGAGAACAGGATGCACATGGAAAAGACGTTGCACCAGTGTAGTGCATTTGTATTTGCTACAGTGCATGTTGTGTAGTGAACCCTTCCATGTGTGTTTCCCCTTTAAGGGGATGTGTCCCTCCCATAGGCATTGCCCTTTTAATACGGGGGAGCCCTGCAGGCATGTGCGAGAGAATGGCTGTAGAGTCCATAATGGAATGATCTGAGTGTTTGTCTCTCATTGAGGCCTGCAGGCCCACCCTGAGTATGCAGGGCCTGCAGGTCAGGTTGTCATGGAGCCCCCTGCCAAGAAGACAGCCAGGGTCTGCATGAGCCAGCAAGGCCAGACCTGCCATCCCTAGAGGCACCATGCCTCGTAGGAGGTGGGGCGGGGGGCTGTTGCGATGTCCTTGACAAACCCCCACCCCTCCATCCTCCGAGGTAGAATGCCTCCCTGACACTGGTGTCCCATAGTGTCCCAGGGGAAGGCTGGTACGATGTCCATGGCCAGCCCTTCCCCCGTAACAGTGCAAACATTGCCTAAATGGAAATATATATTACTTCAATGCATTTGTGGAATTAGGCCCTGTTTACACATGTAGGAATATCTGGAAAGCAACACTGTGTAGATGCAAAGATTATGTGATATCAGACGCAGGTCCTGATGACCGAAGTGCCATTGTATGCTTCACTGCTGTGCACCCAAGCTTTGGCAGAATCCGGCTAAGGCTAGTCTTCCCCTTTTCCATTCAAATTCGCCACACAATCAACCTCTTAACGTACCAAGATCCCACCTCTACACACTGTCACCATGCTGAATGACTCACCATGCAAAACCCACTCTTTTTAAATTCCTGCAACTTACCTACAAATCTATCCAAGCCCTTGACCTAGTCAACCTTTTGGACTCATCTACCTTTAGTCCCCTTCCTCTAGAACTCTTTGATCCTCCTCCCTCCTCAACCATCCCATCACCCATTACACCTTCTGGCCCCTCCTTCTTCCACTCCTCCTATTTGCCTCTGTCCACTGGAACGACAGTGATCCACCACCATTCGGACAGCAAAGCAAGGCCATCTGTGGAACTAGACTTAAGCTATACTTATTATCTAGTGAAGAGACATTTTTCTCCACCATGGTCTTCTCCACCACTTGCAGTTTCAAAATATAATTATGGCTATGTTCATCTAAAATAACACTATGCCCTGCTGTTTGTTATTAGCCTATTTCTCATTTGGAGACACCCCATCAAACAGACTACTGTCAACTAGACAATGACTATTGTAAAGGCACCCTACCCAGGGACTGCCAATACTGTTCATAATGACATCTGATATCTACAACAAATAAAATCAAATACAACACAATAGAACAATATTGTGCAACAATATTATATCATGAAGTGTGGGACAGCACTGATACTGACGGAAGAGCACTGTTAGTTTTGGTACAGGTGCACCCTGTCACAGTTTTCAATGGAGTAAATGTTCCCCATGGAGATGCAGTCATTAAAGTTACTGCCCATGGAGGAGGTGGGTGCAGAGTTCCCCGGGACCTCGCTTGTTCCTTTCAACCACTCACCCATTGCAAATACATTTCATTCTCCAAGGTGGATGAGTCCCAGCAAAGGGCCTCATTACCTTTGCATATGCCTTGGCAAATGTAGGAAATTATTTCTAGTGTTTTGGGTAGTGTCGGGGAGCTCCCTCTTCAATATAAGCAAGGTGTGAGCTACCTTAGAGTCCTGTACTCACATAGGGTAGATATGGTCAGTCATAAAAAATGTTTACGGGAGCAGTCCTTAGTCTAACATATCTTCATAAGATCTGTCAATTGGTAATAGTGTGGTCAAATAAAAGGATGGCAATGCAGGACGTCCCCGGGAGACCCCAACATGACAACCCTGCGGAAAATCACAGTTCTCTGGTAGGGACTTCAAAGCTGGAGAATAGTGAAATCAAAGATATCCTCATGTTACATTTGTAATTACCAGATTTTCTGTATTCTCTTTGTCAAAACATGACAGCAATCTATAGTGAGCATTCTGTGGTTTGCTTATACGTGGGGTTTTGCAACCGGTGCACCCCTGTTTTGGACCACATGCATATTTTTTATTAAAGTTGTTAACTGCTGCAACAATCCTTTGTTGAGGTTTCGTTGGCCCTACAATTAAACAAACAGTTGTGTGTGACCATTAGTAAAATATTTTCCAAAATTAAATGACAGTCAAGCCATCTTTACAGTTTCAGGCTGCACTTTTGTTGAAAGTTAAAAGGTAACAGTGGCACTGGCAACTACAAGTTAGCAGATGTGCAAATTCTTCTGAAATGGCTATGGCCATGTTTTCTTCAGATATCCTGAAATGTTTCAGCATTAGCATAGTTCTAGGTATCAGTGAATGATTTGAAGTAAAGTGGTGTTTCGGTTCTCTGGTTGCAGGAAGGCAATTAAACAGGTCTTAGGAATTATTTGGGAGCTATAAACTAAGCCCGCTCGGGTGTCAAAGGCATTTGAAGCTACTCTGAAGATTGTTGACAAAGCCGCAATTGTCTTTTGTGTTTGCCTTCTTGGGACATGATTCTTTCAGAGATCACAGCTTAGCATCTCATGGTATGCAGTACTGCATCTTGGCTGGTTCCGTCAGGTCAAGGGAAGAAGAAACCAGACCTGTCCACCACTTGTCACTGTCAGAGTTCTGCTGTGCCCATACACTGTCAGAGTTTGGCAATAAGGAAAAAAAGCCTTGGGAATTGTGCATGCATGGAACAGTTTCGGCATGAATTACCTTAGGGTGGTGAGTAGACTCGCACAGCAAACTGGTTTATTAGTCCTGAAAGGATGAGTATCTCAGCATTTCATATCAATATTGCATTCCTATTGAGGCCTGCCATTGGGGGAAAAGTCGGGCTACCCAATCAGACAAATGAAACATTTCAGCAGCTACTCATCAGTGGTGTGGCTTAAGACATGTACACATTAATGCAAATAGTCTTCACTGGCAGCAAAGAGTCTTTTTCAAACCAAATAAAGGGAGAAAGTGGGCACCCACTTAATTAGTGTGCCCACATTGGGTATTACAGATGAGTCTTAAGGCAATGGACCTCATTCTTAGTTTGGCGCAATTCAGTGTAATTCCAATTCAGACTGGCAGATTTACAGGGCTAATTTGAGTGGTGATAATCCCCAATTTTTGAGCACAGCGATCCTAACTCTGTGAACTAAAGGAAACAATGAGAAGCCATGGTATAAAAACATTTCTGTTTAATATTGTATGATTTTATGGAAATTAAACAATTTGATTCAAATGTTGCTAGATGGAGGGCAAGATTATTCCTATTTAAATGTCTTACACAAGCAGCCTCCTTTTAAACGGTACATTGTGGGAAATGGCGGTGTAACAGCAAGCTGCAATGCTTTCCACGCCTCCATTTCCTGTTCTGGAGCTTTTTTTTGTTTCAGTACATTGCTTTTTATTCACGCATGGCATGCGTTACATTTACATGAAATTGTGAAGATTAGCCATGCGTCACATGTACATAGAATTTTGAAGATTAGCCAAGGTAGTTTCTAATCAAGATATGCTACCCTAATCTGCCTGCAAATTGATGCCATGAACTGCTTCACATGGGGTGCAGTATCAAGTATGCTTGGGCTGCACTACGGTCTCCAATCAGATGAGCTCCCTAGCATGCTTAGCTCTTGGAAGGGACAATGATACGATATAAATCTGCAATTTAAACCATAAACTATGACAATAATACCCATCCGCCCTCTATGAACAATTACCCAGGACCCAGAAAATGGCCCCACTGGCATTTATAACCAATCTTCAGCAATGGACTGACTCTGTTCTGCCTCAAGGGAATACACTCGAAATCAAGCGAGGGATCGGGCAAGACTAGCCCCTGCAAGTGACATCGAGGTGCTGTCACCTATCATCAATACTCTAACCACATACCAGTTCAGGGACTCTCTAACTCCCACTGCATATAACACTGCCAGTTCAGACAAACCACTTACATCACAGCCTGATCTTTTGCTTGACCTTCGGGCTCACAGAGTACCAGTATTCCTACCTAGGATGTTCTCATATGTACAATAGAACAGAGCTGAAGTAAATGTACACTGAGAAGGTGTCATCCTATAAGCAAACTGCACACCGAACAAGACACAGGGATGACCATAGTGGCTGTTGCTGGTCCCTGGTTCCACTGAACACAAGTCGTTGAATCTAGCTAGTACTCCTAAGTCTGATAGAACAGAACTGGATGTATTTGCATAACAAGCAGGTATCTTCCAATAAACAATGGCAGACTCAATGAGACACAGGGACGACCATTGACCTGCATTTCGCTTAACCCAATAAAGATTATGAATAGGGCAACTCAAAACCGATGGCTCTGCCAAACAGGTAAAGACAACCTCAAGCCGGTAATCAGAAAAAACTCCTATCCAACCCACCCATCAGAGTGCCTGATGGGGCAGTGTGTTCTCCCCCATCTTGGGCTCCCCTGTGCAGCTGGTTGATGGCACGGTCTCTACAGCCGTCTTTCTTTTGCAGGTGGATAAGGGCATCATCTCCTCTACGTCCAACGCCGTAGACCAGGACTCACCACCAGATTAGGCCCATGCAGTTTGCGTCTATCCATCCCGCCCACTGAAGTGCCTGATGGGGCAGTAATTTCTCACTCCTTGCACTCCCCTGGGCAGCTGATTGATGGCTAAATCTCTGCAGCTGATTTTCTCTTGCAGGTGGTCCCAGCATCGTCTCCTCTACGTACAACAGCACAGACAAGGGCTCGCCACTAGACTAGGCCTCAGCTGTTTTCAATTTCATTCATTTCTAAATATGTCAGTTAACTACTGATTGCCCCCAGTAATCTTAGTTTGATTTTCAGCCTCTATGTTTCAATTCTTTTTATTTTTTAAATAGTTTGGTGTTGGGGATTGAGGGAGGTTGGAGGGCATGGGTGAGGGGGATTGTGGGAGGTGGGAGGCAATGGTTTGGGAGATTGATGGTTGTGTGAGGGTTAATTACTCTGTTTCTCACTTATTTTACCATACACAGTTGCTTGAACTGTGCCTACTCCTCTAGAGACTAGAACAACATATGCAGGCGTCCACTACTCTCCAAGTGTGCTGTTGTTAAGGTTTGCAAAAGGATTGTGGCCAGTTTCCACCCCATTTGGAGTGTGTGGTAGAGAGTGTGTGTTGTTATTTCATGTAAGCTAGGATTATTGGGTATGGTGTGTACAAATGTTTACGGTCAGCAAGCACTGAACAGAGCACTATGAATTTTTGTGCACCATAGAAGGTTGTTTTATATGTAACGTACAAATATGCCTCTTTTAAAGTCTGACTGTATTGCGTTGTCCAAATTGACCCACATTTCCATTCATAATGTGGATGGTCTGAAGAAGGACAGAGACTGATAACTTTCATTATCAAGCATTTTATCGATTAAATGAAAAGGTGTAAAATCCTTACTCTTTTAAAACTATGGGTTTTCTATAACGTATACAAAACTAACTAGGGTGCTTGTCATACACCGGTCAGTCCAAAAGGAAGATCTGTTCTCTGTCCAAAACTAATCTATTCTGTCCCTACCACTATAATTGGGCCTGCATTCAGGACAAGGAACTTTTCCGTGTTGTCAGGTTGGCTTCAGGCTTCTCTGCTTCTCTTTCTCTCGCTCGGTGTATGCTCTTTGATGTGGGGTGGTCTGGGGTTTTGGCATCATTGCTGGACTTAACAGTCCACTGACGCTCAGTCATGTCACCACCTAAGGTTCGGTATCTTCATTGGAGTTCCCTTCCTTCAGCTTCTCCTACTTCCAGCTTCACTCGTGTCACATTCCCATACCAGCATTCTTCCAGGTTTGAAAGCTGCGCGTCCCAGTCTCCCTCAGCTCTCACTGTACAGATAACTCAAAACTCCTGCGAAACACTCTCCAATGGGACTTTTTCTGCTTTGTGACATGTTGCTGGGTCTTCCTCAGTGGAGCCTCATAGTCCTTTGTCTCTGTTCCCTGAGTGTTCTCAATTACTCGGGTACTCTTCTTCTTCTCAGTATTAAAAGAATAATTCTCTTTATGGTGAAAGAATGGTTTTATACCACTATAAACAAACAGTAGCTTGGTCTTCTTGTCTTCTTTGGATTGTAGATGTTGATGGTGAGTTATAGGGGGAGTCTCTTCCAGTGAGGTCCAGCTTGCCTCTACCCCTGGAGAAAAGCTATTGTAAGGGATGTCCCAAAGAGCACACAATGTCAGGCAATGGCGTAAACATGCATTCTAGTTCCAACCTCCAGTTTTTTTCTAAGAGACCAAATTCCTTGTTTGTTACTGTTTGTTTTTATTAAGACACTAATGCTAAATGGCTAGTCATGGTTTTTGCCTGCTCTCCCATTTTCATGAAATGGCAATTGGCAAATTCAAGAGGTTAAAGTTCATGTTCAAAGAACAAATCATTCTCCAGGGCATCTTACTTCCATGCTTCCCTTTCCTCCCGTCATCCTTTCCTCTTTACACTGTCTTAACCCTCTCAGCTTATTCTTTTAGCTGCAGCACAACTGCCACCGCCACTCCAGCCTCCATCATTGGCCACTGTGGAAATAGAAGAGGGCATGGAGCCCACCTTCCGTCTCCACGGACGCCATCATTAGTTAATGTTTTGTTTGAATGGGAAGCATCCCATTTTTTTCCAACAAAATATATTATTATTAACACCCCGAGTTTCCGGATTGGAAACCTGAGACACTACCCGCAATAACAGCAGATCCGGCAGGCCGAATAAGATGGTAATGGCACCTGAGCCCAATGCTGAGGCCCTTGCTGCGCTCGGCCCTATAACGTGGGCTCAGGGCCATTTCCACACAATCTGGCCTGCCTGATCAGGTGTTATTTCCATATTACTGTCACATTTCTGTAATGTATGTCTGGTCTGTGTTTTTGAACAAAACAAAAAATGTACTTTCGGTTAGCGGTTTTGCAACCAAAGGTCAAATAACAAAACCTCTCAAAATAGCTGTACCCTTAATCGGAAAGTATGTGCCATGGCTTTGAGATGCCATCACACTTGTCTGTAACGGTTGCATGGTTTTAAAAAAATTGCCAAAAACCCATTATGAATGATTGTTCTAAGGTCAAAGGTTAACAATAATTGCCACTTGACTTAGATATCCAAATCCTGGGATAGTACATACCAATACATTACTCATGGCGTCACTCTTTTATATACTGCTCAAGAGTTGTGAAAAATGTAACCAAAATCATATTTAGAATGTTCTGGGATCAAAGGTCAAATTAAATGGCCACTCTGACTAGCTACAACATTTATGAGATAGCAAGTACCATTACGTTTACAGTGATACCCCACTCATCCAAATCAAAAACAGTTCACAAATGCTAATTTTAAGGTCAAATTTCAAATTTCCTACCGCCCGCAGGCCCTACTTGACGCATAGAAAACAAAGTACATGACATGACCATTGCAAGAACACCTCTCATGTGTAAATGTTCTACATGGTAGCAGAACAAAAACATTTTTTTTAATGATTTAGAGCTTAGAGATCAAAGGTCAAATCCCAAAGCATCTCAAACTATCTGTACCTTTTATATGAAAGAATACCATGGGTTTGTGACGACACCACATGTGTCTATATCGAACCCAGTTACAAAGCAATTGCAAAACTTGCATTGAGAATGATTGTTCTAAGCGTCAAAGGTCAGCGATAATTTTCACTTGAATTATATATCCAATACATGTGATAATACATACCAATACATTAGTGTTGGCTTCACACTTTCTAAAACTGTTCAAGAGTTTTCATAATATAACAAAAAAATCATATTTACAATCCTTTTTTCTGAGGTCAAAGGTCAAACAAAAAAGGCCACTTTGACTATCTACCCCATTGATGAGTAGCACATAGCATGCCCATTACAGTGAAACCCCACACATCTAAATCAAATGAATGGTTGCTGAGAAATTACAAAAAACATTTTGGAATTGCTCATTCTAAGATTCTAAACATCAGACCCCCTACACCCTACATGATGCCCACAAGACAAAGTACACAGCATGCCCATTCCAATAACACCTCTCTTACATATATCTGATAAATGGTAGCAGAGCAACAACAACAAAAAACATTTTTGGGTGGGAGATTCTAAGGTCAAATAACAAAACCCCAGGCCTTATCCGACCCATAAATTAAAAAGCACAACTTAGGACTTTCGAAGAGACACTTCACTTGTCTAAATCAATCCCACGGTTATAAAACAATTAACAAAAAAGCACTTTGCCCTTTATTATTGTGAGGTCAAAGGTCTCAGCATATCAGACAATGGATTATAGAGAACATGTCATTAACTTTCAAAGGACACCACAATTAAGACACGCAGATCTAGGGTTGCAAAGATGTGATGACAAAAACATTTAGGGGGTAATTCATAGAATGCAGCGCACAAGTGGCGCACGCGGCTGGCGCACAGTGTGCGCATGCGAATCCCTGCGCCAGCCGCGTGCGCTAAAATCCATTTCCGCGCACAGCGTATTCATGGATTCCAGCCACCAAAACCAGCCGTGGCGCACAGTGGCGCAGCGACCCTGCAGCAGCGCCAGTTACGCCCCCAAGAACGCCTCTCGTGCAGGGAAAAGCCATCAAAATCCCCAATCCAGCGCAAAGGCCTGCTCTAACCCTGTACCAGCACGGCAAGCGGGCTACGTGTATCACTGGGGTGTACGGGAAGTACCTCACGCGATTGCCCCCGTGCGAGCAGGGTACGCGTATTTCAGGGGTGCGCGGGAAGTTCCACACGCGATTGGCCCCGTGCGAGCAGGGTACGCGTATTTCAGGGGTGCGCGGGAAGTTCCACACGCGATTCCAGCAGGGTACGTGTATTTCAGGGGTGCGCGGGAAGTTCCACACGTGATTTCAGCAGGGTACACGTATTCAGGGGTGCGCGGGAAGTTCCACACACGATTTCAGCAGGGTACGTGTATTTCAGGGTGCGGGGGAAGTTTCACACGCGACATCAGCAGGGTATGTGTATTTCAGGGGTGCACGGGAAGTTCCACACGCGATTGGCCCCGTGCGAGCAGGGTATGCGTATTTCAGGGGTGCGCGGTAAGTTCCACACGCGATTCCAGCAGGGTACGTGTATTTCAGGGGTGCGCGGGAAGTTCCACACGCGATTTCAGCAGGGTACGCGTATTTCAGGGGTGCGCGGGAAGTTCCACACGCGATTTCAGCAGGGTACGTGTATTTCAGGGTGCGGGGGAAGTTTCACACGCGACATCAGCAGGGTATGTGTATTTCAGGGGTGCGCGGGAAGTTCCACAGGCGATTGGCCCCGTGCGAGCAGGGTACACGTATTTCAGGGGTGCACGGGAGGTTCCACACGCGATTCCAGCAGGGTACGTGTATTTCAGGGGTGCGCGGGAAGTTCCACATGCGATTTCAGCAGGGTACGCGTATTTCAGGGGTGTGCGGGAAATTCCACATGCGATTTCAGCAGGGTACGTGTATTTCAGGGTGCGGGGGAAGTTTCACACGCGACATCAGCAGGGTACGTGTATTTCAGGGGTGCGCGGGAAGTTCCACACGTGATTCGCCCAGTGCGAGCAGGGTACGCGTATTTCAGGGGTGCGCGGGAAGTTCCACACGCGATTCCAGCAGGGTACGTGTATTTCAGGGGTGCGCGGGAAGTTCCACACGCGATCTCATCAGGGTACGTGTACTTCGGGGTGCGGGGGAAGTATCACACGCAACATCAGCAGGGTACGTGTATTCCAGGGGTGCGCGGGAAGTTCCACACGCAATTCCACACGTATTACAGGGGTGCGCGGGGAGCACCACACGTGAATTGCACGTGTGGGTCCTCCCAGGTGTGCCATCTACACCCTCCACGGCCCCTGCAGGTGGCTCACACCACAGGAGCCTACCCTGCACATGTCCTGCAGGCACCCTATCCACCATGGCCATGCCCCTCAGCCAACCCACATGTCAACTTGCACTACTGCCCACCAACGCATGTCCCCCTGCACCCCCAGCCACCAGGGGCCCCTTCAACCAGGCCCCCACCCATGTCTCCCACCCTCCCACCCCCCAGCACTTTGGGGCACCTGCCAGCAGGCCCCCACCCATGTCCAACTCATGTTCCCAACCACCCCCACCCCCCAGCACTGTGGGGCACCTGCCAGCAGGCCCCCACCCATGTCTCCCACTCCCCCCACCCCCCAGCAGTGCAGGGGCACCCACCACCAGGCCCCCACCCATGTCCAACTCATGTTACCCACCCCCCCTCCCCCCAGCACTGTGGGGCACCTGCCAGCAGGCCCCCACCCATGTCCAACTCATGTTCCCCACCACCCCCACCCCCCAGCACTGTGGGGCACCTGCCAGCAGGCCCCCACCCATGTCTCCCACCCCCCACCCCCCAGCAGTGCAGGGGCACCTGCCAGCAGGCCCCCACCCATGTCTCCCACCCCCCAGCACTATGGGGCACCTGCCAGCAGGCCCCCACCCATGTCCAACTCATGTTCCCCACCACCCCCACCCCCCAGCACTGTGGGGCACCTGCCAGCAGGCCCCCACCCATGTCTCCCACCCCCCCCACCGCCCAGCAGTGCAGGGGCTCCTGCCAGCAGGCCCCCACCCATGTCTCCCACCCCCCCACCCCCCAGCACTGTGGGGCACCTGCCAGCAGGCCCCCACCCATGTCCAACTCATGTTTCCCACCACCCCCACCCCCTAGCACTGTGGGGCACCTGCCAGCAGGCCCCCACCCATGTCTCCCACCCCCCCACCCCCCAGCAGTGCAGGGGCACCTGCCAGCAGGCCCCCACCAATGTCCAACTCATGTTCCCCACCACCCCCACCCCCCAGCACTGTGGGGCACCTGCCAGCAGGCCCCCAGCCATGTCCAACTCATGTTCCCCACCACCCCCACCCCCCAGCACTGTGGGGCACCTGCCAGCAGGCCCCCACCCATGTCTCCCACCCCCCAGCAGTGCAGGGGCACCTGCCAGCAGGCCCCCACCCATGTCTCCCACCCCCCCCACCCCCCAGCAGTGCAGGGGCACCTGCCAGCAGGCCCCCACCAATGTCCAACTCATGTTCCCCACCACCCCCTCCCCCCAGCACTGTGGGGCACCTGCCAGCAGGCCCCCAGCCATGTCCAACTCATGTTCCCCACCACCCCCACCCCCCAGCACTGTGGGGCACCTGCCAGCAGGCCCCCACCCATGTCTCCCACCCCCCAGCAGTGCAGGGGCACCTGCCAGCAGGCCCCCACCCATGTCTCCCACCCCCCAGCAGTGCAGGGGCACCTGCCAGCAGGCCCCCACCCATGTCTCCCACCCCACCCCCCACCGCCCAGCACTGTGGGGCACCTGCCAGCAGGCCCCCACCCATGTCCAACTCATGTTCCCCACCACCCCCACCCCCCAGCACTGTGGGGCACCTGCCAGCAAGCCCCCAGTCATGTCCAACTCATGTTCCCCACCACCCCCACCCCCCAGCACTGTGGGGCACCTGCCAGCAGGCCCCCACCCATGTCTCCCACCCCTCCACCCCCCAGCAGTGCAGGGGCACCCACCACCAGGCCCCCACCCATGTCCAACTCATGTTCCCCACCCCCCACCCCCCAGCACTGTAGGGCACCTGCCAGCAGGCCCCCACCCATGTCTCCCACCCCCTCCACCCCCCAGCAGTGCAGGGGCACCCACCACCAGGCCCCCACCCATGTCCAACTCATGTTCCCCACCACCCCCACCCCCAGCACTGTGGGGCACCTGCCAGCAGGCCCCCACCCATGTACAACTCATGTTCCCCACCACCCCCACCCCCCAGCACTGTGGGGCACCTGCCAGCAGGCCCCCACCCATGTCTCCCACCCCCCCACCCCTCAGCAGTGCAGGGGCACCCACCACCAGGCCCCCCTCCCATGTCCAACTCATGTTCCCCACCACCCCCACCCCCCAGCACTGTGGGGCACCCACCACCAGGCCCCCACCCATGTCCAACTCATGTTCCCCACCACCCCCACCCCCCAGCAGTGCAGGGGCACCTGCCAGCAGGCCCCCACCCATGTTCCCCCCTCACCCCCCAGCACTGTGGGGCACCTGCCAGCAGGCCCCCACCCATGTCCAACTCATGTTCCCCACCACCCCCACCCCCCAGCACTGTGGGGCACCTGCCAGCAGGCCCCCACCCATGTCTCCCACCCCCCACCCCCCAGCAGTGCAGGGGCACCTGCCAGCAGGCCCCCACCCATGTCTCCCACCCCCCACCCCCCAGCAGTGCAGGGGCACCTGCCAGCAGGCCCCCACCCATGTCTCCCACCCCCCCACCCCCCAGCACTGTGGGGCACCTGCCAGCAGGCCCCCACCCATGTCCAACTCATGTTCCCCACCACCCCCACCCCCCAGCACTGTGGGGCACCCACCACCAGGCCCCCACCCATGTCCAACTCATGTTCCCCACCACCCCCACCCCCCAGCAGTGCAGGGGCACCTGCCAGCAGGCCCCCACCCATGTCTCCCACCCCCCCACCCCCCCAGCACTGTGGGGCACCTGCCAGCAGGCCCCCACCCATGTCCAACTCATGTTCCCCACCACCCCCACCCCCCAGCACTGTGTGGCACCCACCACCAGGCCCCCACCCATGTCCAACTCATGTTCCCCACCACCCCCACCCCCCAGCAGTGCTGGGGCACCTGCCAGCAGGCCCCCACCCATGTCTCCCAACCCCCTACCCCCCAGCACTGTGGGGCACCCGCCAGCAGGCCCCCACCCATGTCCAACTCATGTTCCCCACCACCCCCACCCCCCAGCACTGTGGAGCACCTGCCAGAAGGCCCCCACCCATGTCCAACTCATGTTCCCCACCACCCCCACCCCCCAGCACTGTGGGGTACCTGCCAGCAGGCCCCCACCCATGTCCAACTCATGTTCCCCAGCCAACATGTCATCACAATCTAGATACCTGCTCCCTATGGTCAGCCTCCAAATGCAAAACACCCACCCGAGTATTGCATCCACCCACTCATAATTGGCAATTACATGACAGAACACCAATTGCAAGTTCCGAAACAAACGCATTTCCCTCACATACACCCAATGGGTGTCAGTTAATCTCAAAACCCATATCATGATATACATGAAACCAATGAGATGATACTACACATTGAAGTTTGGTAAAAAAAATATGTATTAAATGAAACATAAATAGAATCAAAAATAAAGAAACATAAATGGGAATGTACAAAAATGAAAAGAAGCATGTCTGTGAAAAAAAGCAAAACCAAAAATCAAAATCCAAAGTAATGGTGTCCAAAGTCACTGTCCACAAAACAAAATCCAATGGGAAATAAAAAGGAAAGCCATTGCTCCATGGTTAAAATGTGAAAGAAAAATACAATCCAACAGTGAACTATGTACATATGAACAAGCCAGGGTCCATTATCCCAACAAAAGAAAGGAAACCTATCTAACTACACTAACTAATAAAATAAACAATATACAAAAATGTGGCCAATGTCCAAAAGGTGCAAAATAAATCCCAAAAAAAATGAAACCTAACACTACCGACATAACTATGTACAAGGGCAGCGGGCTAGTTTGACGGCTCACTTTTGGATGTCCTGGGCCAGGGCATCATCGAACTCCTGCTCAATGTCCCGGAGGCGGTCCTCCTCCATGGCCCTGAGGGTCCGCAGGGCCGTCGACGTGTCCACCTCCAAACCCCTGCTGATTGCCTCGAGGCACACGGCCCGCCTCAGGGCCCTCCGCATGGAGTTCTCCGCCCTGACCATTGTGAGCCGTACCTCTTCCGCCTGCTGCCGCTCCGCATCTATGGCGTGGCCCAACCGCTGCCACACTGAAGACACTCTCTGTCCTGGGTCCTCCTGCCCTCCGGCCGATGCCTGCCCCTCTGATGTTGAAGGCCCCGAGCCTTCATGGCTACCACCACGTTGCTGCTGCTGCTGTGCCTCTGCCCGTGCACTGCCTCCTGCTGCCTGCACATCCTCCGCCGGCTGGGGTGCAGTCGTTGATGTGGCCACCCCTGCTGGACGTCCGAATCCCGACTGTGGCAGGGATGCCTCCTCCACCAGCCTGGCCGCACCGTCAGAGGCAGCTCCACAGGGCACCCAGGTGACTGATGGGTGGGAAGATGGCACGGAGGACGACTGGCGCGTAGGGGGTTCAGTTGAGGAGGGGGTCGTAGCAAGCCCCATCATACGGAGGAATCCGGCCTGGGTGACGTGTCCCAGCAGGCTGACGTGGTCAACTAGCCATTTCAGATGACGTGCAGTCTCCTCATGAAAAGACTGCAGGTCACCTCGCATGGCCCGTTGACGCAACGCCACACCACTCAGAACAGGCTCAACCCGGACCCGGATAGCCACGTCCGCAGACAGAGGAAGGCCAGTTGTCGTGAGCTCATCCCCTGCCTGAAAACGGGTCTGGACGTAGGCATCCCTGCTGGTGCAAGATGATGCAGGGACAGGATCAGGGACAGGATTGCACACAGGCACCTCCGCGGCGGCCTGTGCTGCCTCCTGTCCCTGGTCCTGCACTGCACCACTAGCACCAGTGGGATCCCCACCTCCAGACCCCGTCTCTATTGCTTGCACGGCCTCCTCCTCCACCAAACCCCCCACCAACCTGGATGACTCCGTGCCATCTTCCCCTGTTGGGCCCTGTGGGGTCCCAGCTGCCCCTTCTGCTGCCGAGGAGTCCAACTCCAACCTCCGCCTCTTGGACCTCACCCCGGCAGCTGCAGCCTGGGCCGCGGCACCGGACTCCTAACTCCCCGACGAGATGACAACATGGGAGGGGAGCCGGGCCTTGCGTCTCCGGCTGGCGGTGGGATCCCCGCCGCTGTGCTCCACAGCACCTTCTCCGCCCTCTTCATCAGTTGACGCTGCAGACAGGGAGAAATAAAACACAGGCATCAGGGCACTGTACAATGGACACGTACACACATGACAGTTGTACATGAGTGGCATTGGCAAACCTCAGACATGTCATCACAATCCCCAACACACATGTCATTTCAACTCACACACATGAGCCATACCATAGCCATATCGCAACTGCCAGCACCATCCATACACATACAACAGCATGAGCAGGCAAAGGTGAGCCAGACATCACATGCAACACAGGAAGTGCACCACACATGTACACACACCACCACACGTGCATGCATGTGTACAACCCTGCCAAGTGTCGCAGTGTTCAGATGGGCATCCATGTCACATCTGCCGATCAGGCTTCCAAATACCACTGTCACATGCATCCATGTCGCATCACTGTTGCACCCTTGTCAAATACACACAGATGCACATGTACACAGTGCTGATACATGCCGCTGAAAACAACATACATGCGTGACATCACGGACATGTCTACTTACATACACATTCATCCAAACATGTGTGCCCACACAACTGCATTTGGCATGCAAGCCTACACACACAAGCACCATCCATGTCTCACACATTCCAGCCCTCGCATGTGTTAGCCCCACGGCCCTGTACACCCCCACCCATACTCGACCCCATACAAACAGATGTGCAACCTGCACACTACTCAAAAATCACCACACGCACATCTCACAATCAGGATGCATGTACACTTACCGCTCGACTCCAGACGGGTCTGCCTCTCAAGGACCTGGACGTGGAGCGCTGGGGATATGCGTTCCAGGACCCTCATCTGTTCTTCCGACAAGTGGCCCCGGCGCCCCTTGGCATCCGCTGCCTTCAAGAGGCGCCGGGCCTTGTTCAGGGTCCTCGACCTAAAGTCCTCCAAGCGCTTCTTGACATGTTGTAAGTCGCGGACTGCCACCCCCTCCACGTTGATGGCAGTCACGATGTCAGTCCAGATCCGAGTCCGTCCTTCCTTGTGGGCGTGGGAACTTCCGAAGAGGGCATCATACTGCCCCAGGACTTGCTCCACCAGGACACCAACTTCACTGGCACTGAAGCTGGTACCCCTCTGCCTCTCTGGCCGGGGGTTGTCAGTGGTCTCAGATGGTGTTTGCCCCGACATGACAACCCCAGAGGCAGGAGTGGGTGGCCAACTGGGTCCTGGGGCTGGGCTGTGGAGCGATGGAATCCCAGTCGGGAGTCTTCGGTTCCAGCAGGGGTGGTCGCAGCAACAGCACCACTGGCTGATGTGCAGGCAGCAAATGGCAGGGCACGTGGGCAGCAGGCAGTCAGGCAGCAGCAGATGGCAGGTGGGAGCGTGCTCGGGGCTCTGGGGGGCAGTAGTTCGGCCTTCTGGGCAGGAGTGTGGTCTTCCATGTGCTTACGCGTGGCCAGCTTGATACAGAGTGATTTGGCACGTGAAAATTCGGCACGTCAGCGTGTAATTGGAGGAAAGGCCCTCACCGCGTAAGCGCGTCTGCACGCAAACCCATTTTCATTGGACAGAAGGCCCCTCAAGCGCAAGCGCCCCTGTGACGTGACGCGTACAGGCGTGCATGGGCATTTCAGCGCGCATGAAAAACTGCACGTCCGCGTGTAATACGAGAAAAGGGCCCATGCGCGTAAGTGACGTGACGCGCGCGTGCGTTTCCCTCAGCACGGGTTAAAGGTGAGCAGGCCCAGCAGTTCGCTGTACGTGCCTTTCGTGGAGACCGACGTGTGTTGCTGCTTTCTGTTGTTTCGCGCGCCATCACAACTTCACAGCTATCAAGGACGTATCTCTTCTTTTGGCGGGGGTATTGGCTACGCGTGTTTTTCTGCATCGCGCTAGTCAGACGGTGAGTCGGACACGCTCTTTTTCCCACTGCGGGTGCCCCTGTGTATCGCACCCATTTTCGATGTCATAGTAGCCTGCGTGTCCCACGCGTACGTGTTATTCGTGTTACTGGGTGCCACCGCGTACTGCGGGAGGTTGAATCCACGCACGTAGGCTGCAGGGTTGCATGCACGGTTTAACTGCAGTTTTGGGGTGCCTGAGCGTTGTGTGACCTGTCACCACATCACCGGGGTCACATACAGCCTTGCAAGTCCAGGGGGGCTGTTAACATCTTGCTTCCCACCCCCTTCACCCCAATTGCCCAGGTCAATTGTGGTGTACACCTCCCATTGGCACCACTCCATCTGTGCCAGCACTTCTACATCAGTGCCATGGTTGGGAGGCCACCAAAGGTGAGGGGCGCCTCAGCTGGGCGTCCTCCTCGTGGCGGGCGTGGTCGGGGACGTGGCCGTGGTGACCAGGGAGTAGGGGGACTCCAGGGTGTCCAGGGCGGCCACAGAGGGGGAAGAGGCAGGGGTGGCCACTTGAGCACAATGTTGTGCCATGTGTCGGTGCAGTCATGCCACCACCGCCTGTGGTTCCGGGGGATGCAGCTCCTGCATCTGGCACTGGCACCCGTTCGACCCGGCAGTCCGTTCCATTGACCGCCACGGGCCCAAGGGTAGTGGTAGCTGCAGGTGCAGCTGTGGACACCGCCACCCAGGCTCAGGGTCTGCCAGCGCAGGCTGCGTTGGCACTTGAAGAGCCCTTGGTAGATCTCCAACAGGCCAGGGGGGAAACCATAGGGGCAGGCCGGGCTGCTCAGACCAAGACACGTGTCCCTGGGGCAGTCATGTCATCTGATGCCCCGAACAGCCGGGTGTTGGCAAGTGCAGGGGCAGATGCACCCAACAGCACCCCGGTTGTGAGTCTGCCAACCAGGACCGTTGCAGTCAATGACCCTGCCACAGCTGATGTTGCTGCGCAGGATCCATTAGTGGGCACCCAGCTGCCACTGACACAATTCAGGCCTTTGGTCATCCCTCCACCTGCCACTCCCTTGGCTCAATCCACCGAACCCACTGGCCATACTGGTCAGGGCGGCATTAGCCAGCCAGGGTCTGCGCCACAGTCCAAGAGGAGGATGGTTGCACCTGCAGCACAGGCCGGGACCCCACACACAGCCACGACCTCCTGCACGTCGAGGAAGAAGCCTTTCTGTAAGCAGGAACTGGACTTCCTCGTGGACTACGTGCGGGGCCACAGCCGTGACATGTAGTGGGTGCCAATAGTCAGACTACGGCTGCCCAACGTGACTTCCACTGGAAGCATGTTGCGGAACATGTCAGTTCATTCGGCCATGAGGTGCGCAAAGCGCAAGAGTGCAAAAAGCGTTGGAATGACAACAAGCGCAGCACTAAGGCTAAACGTGCCTATAATTAGAACTTGACTCTGGTGACTGGCGGTGGGCCTGCACCAGATGAGGAAGAGCTCACTCCGCATGAGGCTCTCGTTGCGGAGTTCAAACCACCTGAATTGGTCGAAGGAGTGGGAGAGATGCTGGACTTTGATGCGCAGTCCAGTGAGTGTTGATGCGTGTTTGTTGAGGACGTGTGTGTTTCACTTGTGGGATGTGTTGTGCATGATTGCTGCTACATGTGACGTGTACATGGTTCTGATGTGTAAGTAAGGCAATGCTTCCGTCATGCATGTCTCCTCTGCCTGCATGCGGGACTCCATGTAGGCATGCTCCCTTGCCCCTCCTCCACCACTCTGCACCCCAGTTCCACCTTTGCACTGGTCTGCTTCAATCTTGCCAATGTGTAGTTTCTTGTTCATGTGTCCTGTGTAGATGCTAACTTCCAGCGTAGAATCTGCCAGACATATGCCGTGTGGTACAGCCTTAGTACTCGATGCAGGGTATCTCACTTGTACTGTGCATGGGTCAGATGTCCCGCAGGGACATGAGTGCTCATTCATGCTCCATGTGCATTGCACGCATGCCCCTATGTGTCCTTGACTGGATGATCACTGTAATATAAGTCCTTGGTTACATACATTGCCTGCCATCTCATCAGCCTTCCCATGTCAACTGTGGCTCAGTCCTGCGTTGCACACATGTTTAGGCTCTGACAATCTGTGTGGCTCACAGGCCTCAGCCTGTTCAATGGCCAATGACTCTGTCCAACTCTTGTTGTGTCTTCTTCACACGTGGGTGGCCTCCGGAGTTTTCATCATGTGTCCTGCCTACTGTCCCAGTATCATTTGCAGTGTTGTCATTTGAATCACATTAAGCTGTTGATGCCAGTCAACACTGCCTGTCAATACACAGGTGTATGGTCAGCCTTTTGATACCATGCTAGGCATCCCTGCTTTGGTACTGGGGTGGAGGGGTGCTTGGCTTCTAGATATGGTACACATTGAATGCACAATGCACGTGATGTCTGAATTTGACATTGCACTGCCTTCACATTTCGTAGCACACACCATGTAGTGCTTGTACATGTAGGTAGTGAGTGGCGTACACATTTTCTGCACTGCATAGACCCACTTCCATGGAAACTGCCACCTTTCAACAGGTCTGATCACAGAAGCTATTCAAATCTGACCCAGCATGCATGCCAGGTTATATGTTGTGTGTCACATGTCTGTCTGCCGGATGCGTTTGCTCTCGGTGTGTGTGTGTGTGTGTGTCGTGTGCTTCTGACATGTGTAGTGACCTTTTTTCTCTCTATTTTTCAGATGATGACGCAATGGAGGCGGAGGATGGTGTTGTCATGCCAGACACAGGGTTGGTAACACCACATCAACCCGGCACTAGTGGGGGTTGTGGGGTGGTAGGCCACGAAAACCCTCAAGTGCTGCAGTCCATCTTGTCTCTGGCTGCATATGAGTCCAGCCTTGATGACGATTCTGACGTCCATGTTGAGTTGGATGAGCATCAAGTCCATGTGTCAGGGGTGAGTGATTCTGATGTGGACACTCCTCTGTCTGTGACCCCTGCACTGAGGGATCAGACAGTCTTGGTTCCTCCGCCCGTGGTGGATCGGGACGCAGGGTCACCCTCCACACCAGTCACTGATGTGCCTGGGACATCATGTCGACGGGGGCATGTAGTCGTGCAGCCGCGGGCGGTGCCAACACAGCGAGGACCCCCGGTCCTTGGGTCCCGCAGGGGTCAAGCCCAGCAACGCGGTCGCCGCGCGCAACTGCTGTATACTGAGTGGGAGCAAGACATGACTGCCAATTCCGAACGGCAGGGGGCAGCAATGGAGAACATCGCTGAGAGCATGGAGCGTGTGGCCCGATCTGGGCTCCCCCCTGCTAGGCAGGTGCTTCTCCAGCAGCAGGCGGCACAGTCCACGGCCCGCTCGCTCAGGCTGGGCATGGCGGCCTCAGACAGGGCACGCCAGGCTGAAATGTCGTCTCTGCGTCAAGCAATTGCTGCTCACGCAGAGGCGCACATGGATGCCCTGAGGGAGGAGTATGCTTCCCTCAGATCCACTCTGGGTGTCCTTATGATGTCCGAGAGGCAGCAGGCAGAGGAGTGGTTTGCACAGCTTGAGCGTACCATCTCGGCTGAGCTACAGGCTTGCCGGGAGGTGCAGCGGTTGTCCAGCCAGGCCTTGCAGGAGGAACTCCGTGTTACACGTGCTACCTTGCAAGAGGAAGCACGTGTATCACGTGAGGTTCTGCATGCAGACCTATGTCACATCGCCACACAGAACCAGGCTCACCCGTCCGGCAGACTTGCTGCCGACGACGGGCAAGATGCGGCTAGGCGTGGCCAGGCTACTGTGCCACGTCCTCCTTTCCAGGATGAGCCAGACTCGGACGACCATCTATCTCCCACATAGGTCGGGCTGTGCAGGCGTTGAGCCCATGGAGGTTTTTTTTTGGCTCAGCATCATCGCATGTGGATGTTGAGCAGCACCCTGTACCTCCCCCCTCCTGGGTGCCTCCCCTCCCCCCCGGGTCGTATGTAGCCATTTTTGATTTTTCTTTTAGTTTAGTTAGTTAAGTTTCTGTTTGATAGTTAGTTTAATTAGGCAATGTAGGTTTTCCATTGTTAGTGTAATTAGTTAATAGTTGATTTAGTTTAAAATTGCTAGTCTATTGTGCTTTCATGTGACGGTGCGGTGCTTTGTGGCTTTTGAAGACATCCACTGTCTGTTCCAGCTGGGCCCTTCAGGCTTGTCTTGTGTATGTGTTTGCTGCTTGGGGACCTTGACTCACATATGCCACTCCTGCCTCCCTTATCCATGGGCTCGCAAGGATGGTTTGGTGTTACAGAATATTACACAAGGGCTTTGGACTGTCATATCTGTGGCATGTCTGGTGCTGTGTGACGTGTGTTGACACCCCTAGTGGGGATGATTTTGGTGTTATTGTCCACTGTTCAGCTTTTGCTAGATGGGGTGTGTCATGATTAATGTGTACATTGATTGCTATGCATTGTGTAGTATGTTTCATATCTTTCCTGTACACGTGCTTGTTGCAATTGATGCTGTAGATAGTGTTCCACACTTTGGATGTGAAAGACGGACTGATGGTGTGATTTGTGATGTGACTCTCTGACATGGTCAAGTAATGAGATGCCTGATGAGACACACACAGATGACTTTGAAGCATTAATCATGTGTTTCATGCCCTTTCTGCAGGGGGATGAGCCTCCAGAGCACCTTTGCCAGCAAACATGGGCCATTGGACGACGGAATTCTGGACCTGTTTGTTGGTGCCCACATGCACATGTGTGCACAAGCAGAGGCACAGGGATTGCAGACCCACATCCTAGAACTGCTGACATGTTCCAAGGAACTCCAGGCAAGGTGAGCAGCACAGGGGGGCCATGACACAGCAAAGCTAGCACCAGGCGAGTTGCACATGCAGGCTTAGTCATAGCACTGAGGGTGAGCTTAGACGAATATTGGTGTTGAAGCACACAATGCAGCTCAGAAGTGTTGGTGGACTGATGGCTGTTGATAGTAGGGTTGTCTGGGAGACATGCAGGGGCAGTGGCACATACCCTCCGGTACACCAAGGTCCATTGAGGCACTTGTATTAACCATGTAGCCTTCCGAGACATGGAAAGGGGCAGCTCACAGGGACATACAGCAAGGGACATACTCTGGTGCAGTGCATGTCTTTTCCATGTACTTTATGATAAATGCACTGCCAACTTTGTTTCGGTCATGGTGGTACGCAACTTGCTCTGAAGTCATGGCTTTCTATATGTTTCTGTCTGCTTACCCAGGGAACATTGCATGTTGTGTGAATTGTGACACATTGGTGTTCCATTTGCCACGCACCCACCAGCGGCTGACTTACTGCATTGACTGTGTATGACCCGTCACAGGGGTGATGTTATATATGGGTACGAAGCATCTACACCAGATTGTCTGTTTGTAGAGTAATTTGTTGCTATGGGGCATGTTTGGTGTTGTGTTTTTGTTTAATTGGCACGTACAGGTTGTTGACTGTGGCTCCCTTTGCAGCATTGCAGTGCTCCTGTAACTAGACCTGAGAGTGCGCAGGCAGGAGGCCAGCACTCAAAACCAGAGCTAAGTATCTTGTTGTTTTTCTTTCGAACTGCTCTGCATAGGCTTGCTGGGGAGTGTACTAATGCATGGATGTGTATGTGGTTCAATTTGGTATGTTTTTTCTCCCTAATCACCCGTGATCCTATGCAATTTTGAACCCTGTACCCTCTACCCGGTGTTCCTGCTTCCCGTACATATCCAAGCAACGTTCCCTGACCCTCTTTCCCCGCTGGGGTTGCGGATGCCTGTTTAAGCCCCGAGCTTGCAGGCGCCAAAACCCTAGAGGGGTGGTTGGTTCGTACCACTCCTGAGCCTGGAATACAGAAGGCCATGACAATGATGTCCAAGTTTGTTTGGATTGTGTATGTGTTCATGCAGGTAGTACATTTTCGTGCATTCCCTAGTTTCATGTGTCATTCCTCCTCCCCTCTCCTTCCACTCATTCCAGTCATCCAGTGTGTCAACACCTGTCCCGACTGCATATCCCTGAACCTCCTTCCCCACCAGGGTCTCAGGGGCCTGTGTGAGTTTGACCTTGCAGGCACCCGGGACATGGTGGGGGTGGTTGTTTCGTGACACTCCCGCGCCTGTACAGGGGACCTGTGACAGTACACATCTGTTCATGGTGCATCATCCTATGTCATGTACCACACATGTTTCACATCCTGTCGTGACATTGTTTTGCTGTGCTACCTTGGTTGTTGCATCATTGTGGTAGTACTTGGCCTTTGTGAGGTACTGCTACGTCAAGTCATCTACTGGAGGGTGTTCTGGTTCGTTTTTCTGGCTTGGATTTTGTGATTTTGGACATTGATTATTAGGGTGCAGGCACCTTTTTACACACAAGGTGGGAGATGGTGACGAAGGGTGAAGGTGATCCTGTGGCCAGGTGGAATTGAGGTTTGAAGGCTCCATGACCCAGGTGCAGTTATTCACTGGGTCATGGGCATTTGTGAGGGATGGGGGGGTTGTTGTTGATAGTTGCCTTGCCCTGAAGTGTGATGGGAACTCTGACATTGTAATGGTGGTATCCTATGTACATGTTGTGTTCTGCTGATCAAGGCCTGTTCATGTGTTGTGTTTACCTTTCAGGTGCGAGGGGATAGTTGTGGTTTGACATGCTGGGGTGTACACATGGTGAATGTTCACATGTGATGTGTAGAGAACACTAATGGTCACTTGAGTGCACATGCGTATGTGGAGTGCATGTCCTTGCAGAACCACACACTTGCACTCTGATGCACTACATGTACTCCCACCCTTGCATATCCACGTGTACACTGTTTGCCTTCTGGTGCCCACTGTGTCCCTGCAGCACATGTTCTGTGACCGATTGTGGATCCTGTACATGCCTAATTTGCTGTTTGATGTGGTCTGTCACTTAGATGTGATGCTCAGGGTGTGCATCACACACAATGGCTGTTCACTGTGCTGTGCGCTGAGCAGTGTGTTGCAGGAGTAGGACACTGCACACATGATCTGCAGTGTTGATTTTGCAATGCACAATGTGCATGTAGACAGGCATTCATTGTTATGTTACGTCTACGACTCTTGTAATGCATTTGGAAATGACTTATTTTGGGTGGGAGATTTTGTTGGTCTGTCATTTCATCTGATTCCGGGTCAGGCATCATTGTCTGATGCCACTGTACATTTAGGACATGGCAATGTATACCTTATCGTTACTGTGTTGGTGTATGGGTATTGCTTGCCATGTCATGTTGTGGTTTGGGAGGGTTTGAGTGACATGACAGTGATGGCCATGGCCTGTTTTGCAGGTGTGTGTGATGCACACCTTGCATGTCAGGGTCATCCGCTTCTCAGAGCAACTAGCTGGGGGTAGATCTCTCTCCACGGCAGGGCCCTCCCTCTGGAACAGCCTTCCTGCCTCACTTGAACTTGAGGGGAACCATCTCCAGTTCTGGAAGCACCTCAAGACCTTCCTCTTTGCTTCTGCTTTCTCTCTGCCTCTCCCTTGCAGAATTCTTCACTGGAACTGCACTGGAGCTGCAACTGGGCCACTCTCACCAACCTCGGTCCCTGGCCCAGCCACTCTCCACTTGCACTGCCTCCCTGGCAACCCCTGCACTGCGGTACTGTCTCTCTATCCCTACAGCCCACCCTTCCCAGCACTTGTCTGCACTTACCTTTGCAGTTGCCACCAGCCGACCTATGTATGTTTTTTTTGGGCTACTTCCCCTTTACTGCACTCCCCCCCTTCCCCTTGCACTTTTCCCACCCTACCCCTGCACTTGCACAATCTCAATGACTCCTGGCCTAGTAGTACCGTTGTCTGTCTTCCCTTGTTCCCCATTCCCTGCCTCATCGCACCTTGAAATACTTGTGTATAGGCCATATCATGTCATATGTCATATGTGTGCCTTTTGGTCACACAGGATAGCTTGTGTTTAAGTAGCTAGGGATGCAGACGATGTGGCATTTCCATGGCAACTATCTCAGGGTGGTAGGGTTGTGACAGTTGACTGACTGTCTCTTTGTCATCATCGATTGTCACCTGGTATGTATCAGGCCTGTGTGCACTCCGCAGGGGTGGGAGTTTAGGTGAAAAATGTGGCCACAAGCTGGGTCCGGGTGTTAGGGAGAATTCTCTGTTTAGGCTGAATTTCCTAACCTAGTGAGTCCCCCAGCAGCTTTGCTGGATTTCTGGAGTTTGTTTTTTCCATCCTGCCAAGAGTGTGACCCTTTTCTTCTCACTCTTGGACATGTATGTGTGGAATTCCTTTGAATTGTCAATGTGTTCGATGGGCTATGGGGTCTTTTACTCCATAGGGTCTCATAAGTTTTTCTATGTGTGTCACTCCGCACCCTACGTGTCGTGACACGGGGGCACCCTAGCTGGTCCCCCCACCATAGACTCCATACCCGGGGACTGACTACCGTCTCCCCGGGCATGTAAAGTCACCATTGGCTTTACTAGACCTAAATTTGCTAACAGAACTAGTACCAACCATCTTATTGTGGACGTGCTAGTAGGGGTAATTCGATTACTCCTGGATCTGTTACTCGAGGGGGCACTGTCCCGTCCCTCCTCGTCGAGTTTTGGCTGGTGGCAGTGGAAACTACTTGTTGTGTTCAACCCCGGGCATAACCCTATGGGATCCGTCCCATTGTTGAAGATTAATACTGTTTTTTTGTTAATCTCCAACGTACCACCGATCTACTTATCTTAAATAGGTTTATCGAGTGGTATTTTCTGCCAGAACTCGGGTTGTAAAATGGCATCTGTGTTTTTCTCTGTGACTCCTAAACCAAAGGTTGAGCCCTTTGTTCCACTTTTGGCGGGCCTCTGGACAGAGACCCTCCAAAGTGGTGCCATTCTGTCTGGGTTACCTCAGGGGTGTGGGAGGGGGTTTAGACACCCTGGACCGAGTTGCCTTGCCAACTCAGGTCGCACTCTGAAGTGATTGGCCCAGGTGGTGAGCCTTCCCGCTCACCACTTAGCATGTGTTGATTGACAAGCTAGGCTGAATGAATGGGGGACGTCTGCATAAAAGCAGGGCTTTGGGACTGGATCTTCAGGAAGTCGCCACTGGACCTAAAGAATCCGACGAGGGTAACGCTGAGTCGACCTGCACGACAACACCTCCGGTGAAGCCCTGCGGAATCGTCTCACAATCTCCCGACGACAGAAGAGATCTCCCTGCCGGAGAGTCTCTTTCCCTGGCTGGTGGGGACAACCAGTCTTCTTCTTCTTTGTGCTTTTTGGTCGCCCAGGACGCAGTGGTCGAATTGCCCGTGCAGAGCACCCGGCAACCGGATAGCCACTACTCCTGCACCGTGATCGAAAGGTGGTGCCTTGTGACGAAGCACTCCGCGGCTGGTTTCTTCCCTGGTGGTGCACCGGACATCTTCTCTTCGACGACGAGAGCATCTCTTCTCTTGGCCAAGACCCGTCGTGCATCCACCACCAGGAACAACTGCCCCCATCGGAGCTGTCTTCCACAACAAGGTACCGTAACCACCTGGCTTCCCTTTTCGATCGGTTCGTGTGAGGTATCTGATTCCTCTCCGTTCCGTTGGGTTGCCTCCAAGCTTTATTCACTCTTTGTTCTGAACTGGTTCAACCTGTCGCTAACCAATTTGCTAAACAAGACTTGAACGCATCACCCATAGAGACTTTCCAGGACATCGTGCCTCACCTCTCACCGAGTGGGCCTGGCCGCCGAACTGTATGATCTAGTGTGATTAATGCCTTCTTGCCTTGCATTTTTACCTGCTTCAGTACGAACCGTGTTGACTTCATTACCTGCCTATCTCTTCTCACCCTTCCTCACTAAATATTCGAGTGTCATCTGGGTTGAGGTATACACCTCTGTCTGAAAATAAGTGGTGCCGTAGAACCTGGAGTTGTCGATATTGTGTTTCGGGGGATTGAGCTTTATTCCATTCTGCAGAGTAATTGTATTTTGATTTGTTTGCCGTGGTTCACTTTAGTATTTTTCGTAGACGTTCTGTTATTAATAAATAACTTACTATCTTTATACTAAAGCCTGGTTGCGTGTTTACTCGTTTTGCTGCGAAGAATTACCCTATCTTGTATACTCCCTATACTGACCAACTTTTCTTGAGAGAAGTCTGACTGCTCAGCCACAGCTACCAATTGAATCTGTGTGGTACAGACTGCTACCAAGTGGGTTCATCGCAACACCTGTAGTCCTAAATCTTTTGCAGTGGTCCCAGAGGGAACTGCACAGGTTTCCGCCTAACACTGGTGGCAGCGGTGGGATTAGTATCGAGTATACAGTTTAGAGTGTTTTTCGATGCTGTAGGACGACTAACCACAAAACTTTACAAAAGCAACTTTCAAAAAACATGTCTACGATGGAAATTTACAGCCAAGAGTCTTTGTCGGATAAAAATACTGAGAGTCTGCGAGCTCTCTGTAGACAAGAGAATCTTCCTGTAAAAGGCAAGAAGTTAGAACTGATAGAGAGATTGCTGGCGAACCAAAGTCTGGGTACTGGTTCAGAGGAACCAAACTCTCCAGCAACTGTAGATAACAGTAATGGTGTTGATCTGAATCGTAATTCTGATGATAGCGATGAAGAGGCTGACGAGGACGGCGAGGCTAACGAAACTGTCTCACCTGTTCCTCTACCTGCCTTACCAACTGTGCCTACGGGGCCAATACCAGGTCCCACGAGTAATTCTGCTTATTTTGAACTTGAAAAAATGAAGCTCGAATTAGAACATAAACGGTTCTTGGCTCAAGCTGAGCAGAGGCAAGCTGAGTTAAGACTCAGGGAAATAGAGCTTAATCATGAGTTACAAATGAAAAAGTTGTCTATGGAAAATGCTCTGGTTCCTCTAGGAGCTCCAGTCCCAAAAGACCCCGGATGCCGAAGGAATTAGTGGGTATGTACGAACCGAGATTGGATGTGTTGGATTGGTTGAAGCTGTTTGAATACAATCATGGGCTCCAGGACATCACCGGGAATGCGTTGCTTCCCTGGTTGTTCTCTAGGCTTCCTCCTGTTGCGACTGATGTGGTAATGGAATTGGGGGAGGTGGATAAGACGGATTACGAAAGTGTGAAACTAGCTTTGATAGCTAGATTCGGGAAGACCCCTTCACAGTATCTTAAGAGGTTTAGAACCCTCAAAAAGCATGATGGTACCCCTTGGGCTACCTGGGTGAGTGAAGGGTTGAAAAACTTAGAGGGATGGATTAAGGGTTACAAAGTTGACACTTACGAGGGTATGCAAAATCTTTTTATGTTGGAGTCGATTTATGATGCCTGTTCTCCTGAGCTCAGACAGCACTTGGCTGATTCGAAGGAATTAGATTCCAGGGCTCTAGCTAAGGCTGCTGACTTGTGGGTTGCCAACAGGGCTACTCACAAGGATTCTGGGGTAACTCAGAAAAAGGACGAGGGAAAACAGCCTAAAAAAGACTCAAAGGAGAATTCGAATAATTCACATTCCAAAGAGGGCCCCAAACAAAACCAGAAGGGTAAGCCACCGGGAAAACCACAACAGAATAGTGTGTCTTCTGGTGCCAAACCGGAAGGAGGTCAGAACAAGCCACCATTCCAGAAAGCATTCGGGAAATGCTTTGTTTGTGGCTCGACTGATCACGTGAAAGGAGATCCCAGATGTAAGGGTAAACCTTCAGGGGTCCAGCTTGTCTCCTTAGCCTTCGCTCCAGAGGAGGAAGTCCAAATGGCAAGTGGAAACTTTCTACTGCTAGCTGACGAACCCATTGGAGTCTCAGCCAGCGTTTCTTTAGTATCTCTGGGGTTGTGGGAACAACAGAATTTAGATGTCTATAATTCTATCCCCGATAATACTAAAGAGTATTATAAGGACAGTGTCCAGGTGAATGGTCAGGAGACGCCTGCCATTAGGGACACTGGGGCCAGCATAACTGTGGTGGATAAATCGTTTTTTCAGGCTGAGGATGTTGCTAAGGCACCCAAACGCCTCACCAAGTTAGCTGGAGGGCCTGTGCAGATGCTTCCCCAATTACCAGTTCTCATCCAGTGTAACGACATGACTGTAAAGATACCTGTCAGCATACAGAGTGAGGTACCAGGACGCGTACTGTTGGGTAACGATTTGAAAACTCTCGGAGTTGTATCGCATACTCCCAGACCTCCTAGTAAACGGTTACAGGAGCTAACCAGACCTGCAAGAGAGAGGACCCTGCGCGGTACTCTCGGGGAGATGATGAAGAAAGAAATCACTCCTGCTCCATTGGAAATGGCGGCCGCTGTCTCTAGGAACACAGAAGTCAAAGGGAAACCTAAAACTTCTAAACCGAAACCAACAGCCCACATTCCGATGCAGCCGACACGGACTTCCCCGCGGTTGTCCAACGTCACACCCGTAACTCCACCTCCAGCTGAGGCTGAGGGGGAAGTACAACCCTGTATGGTAGAATTAGACTCTGAAGAAGAGCTAATGGAAGGCCAGGAACTCATTGGAGATCTGGATCCTGTTGACCATCCTGAGCTGCAGTCGTTACTGGCAGAAGGTGGACCCAGCAGGGCAGACTTCAGTAAGGGACAGAGAGAATGTCCAACTCTGGAAGGTCTTCGCCGTCAGGCAGTAACTCAGGCTGAAGGGCAAGAGCCTGGGAAACATAGGTTGCACTGGGAAGATGGCCTCTTCTATAGTGAACCGACCGAGTCTACACCTGGAGACTACAAACGCCTTGTAGTACCCCAAGAGAACAGACCACAGTTCTTGCAGTTAGCCCACGAGATTCCTTTGGCTGGTCACTTGAGTTTCAAGAAGACTAAGGAAAGGCTCTCACTCTACTTCTATTGGCCAAAAATGGGGGCCGAAGTAGAAAAACCCTGCAGAAGCTGCCATACCTGCCAGATCTCTGGTAAGGTTGGGTCCAAGAATGTGGCACCGTTAGTGCCTCTTCCCGTTGTGGGAGTCCCGTTTGAGAGAGTAGGGATTGATATCGTTGGTCCCCTTGATCCTCCAACCTCCTCAGGCAACAGGTTTATACTTGTTGTAGTAGACCATGCTACTAGGTATCCTGAGGCAATTCCTATGAGGACTGTTACAGCTCCGGCTGTGGCTAAGGCCCTCCTTGGTATTTTTACTAGGGTCGGATTTCCTAAGGAAGTAATCTCTGACAGGGGGTCAAATTTTATGTCCCACTACATGAAAGCCATGTGGAAAACCTGCGGGGTAATTTACAAGTTCTCAATGGCTTACCACCCACAAACCAATGGGTTGGTAGAACGGTTCAACCGAACCATGAAGAGCATGATAGATGCTCTAGAAGAACCCCTTAAGCGTAAGTGGGACCTTCTATTGCCATGCCTTCTTTTTGCTTATAGAGAAGTCCCTCAGGAGGGAGTAGGCTACTCTCCCTTCGAACTGCTCTATGGTCATCCCGCCAGAGGTCCATTGGCCCTGATTAATGAGGGGTTGGAGAGTGCTCCTTCCCCCAAGCCAGTCAGAGTGACTGACTACGTGATAGGTCTCCGGAGGAGAATCTCGCACCTGATGACAGAAGCAAGCGATAACTTGAAAGCTGGACAAGCATTGGTCAAGCACTGGCACGATCAAAAGGCTAACATGGTTGAGTTCGCTCAAAACCAGCTTGTTCTTGTTATGATCCCCACAAGGCAGAGGGCCTTGCAAGATAAATGGATGGGACCCTACCGAGTAGTGGGTAAGCTCGGTGAGGTTAACTATCTGGTGGACTTGGGCAACCCCAAGGAGGCTCCAACAGTCTTTCACACAAACCGACTTAAAGCGTATGTCTCACGACCTGACGTAGGAGCGTTGCTTCTAGCATCAGCCGAGGAAGAAGAAGAGAGTGAAACTCTTCCGGATCTCCTCAGAGGCTTACCTTTAGATGAAAACATTGAAGGAGTAAATCTCTCCTCCAATCTGACACCCGAGCAACAAGAAGAGTGCAAGTCTATGTTGAATCAGTTTGCCTCTCTGTTCTCGCTCTCACCAGGCTTGACCCCTTGGGGCCAGCACGAGATACTCACTGGTGACTGTCTGCCTGTCAAAAGCAGAGGATATCGCATGTCAGAAAACGTAAGAACCCACATCAAAGGTCAGGTCAGCAAGATGCTTGATCTCGGGGTAATAGAGCCCTCTACTAGTCCATGGTCTAGCCCAGTTGTGTTAGTACCAAAGGCCGGATCTAAAGAACTTAGATTCTGCGTGGATTATAGAGCTCTTAACGCAGTCACCACGACTGATGCCCATCCTTTGCCAAGAACAGATGAGTTGGTGGATAAACTTGGCGCCGCCAAGTTCCTCAGCACATTTGACTTGACGTCAGGCTATTGGCAAATAGCCCTGACCAACCATGCCAAGGAGAAAACTGCATTTTCTACCCCCGTTGGTTTATACCAGTTTACAGTAATGCCTTTCGGACTAAAAAATGCACCTGCTACGTTTCAACGGATGGTAAACCAGGTTCTAACCGGGATGGAGGACTTCTGCATGGCATACTTGGATGACATAGCAGTGTTCAGCAATTCCTGGGATGAACATGTAACCCACCTGAGAGATGTTTTGCAGGCTCTTGGATGAGCCAATCTGACCATAAAGGCGAGTAAATGCCAAATTGGACAGAGTAAGGTAGTCTACCTTGGGCATGAGGTAGGCGGTGGAGAAATAAGGCCTTTGCTCAGTAAGATTGAAGCTGTGCAAAATTGGACAACACCGACTACTCAGACTCAGGTGAGAGCCTTCCTAGGCCTCACCGGGTATTACAGGAATTTCATAGAGAACTATGGGACCATAGCTTCTCCACTGAATGTCATCTCCTCGCCCAAATTCCCTAAAAAGGTTAAATGGAACGAGGAGTGCAATCAGGCTTTTGAAAAACTGAAAAAGGCTCTTTGCCAAGCCCCAGTACTCAGAGCTCCTGATTACCGCCAACACTTCATTGTGCAGACAGACGCTTCCAATGTAGGGATAGGTGCCGTACTCAGTCAACTGGATGGGAAAGGTAGGGAGCACCCCGTTTGCTACATCAGCCGCGAGCTGAAGGATCCTGAAACAAGGTGGGCAACAATCGAAAGAGAATGCTTTGCTATCGTGTGGGCTCTGAAGAAGTTTAGGCCGTACTTGTATGGTTCTACTTTTGTTATTCAGACTGACCACCAACCCTTGAGATGGTTAATGCAAATGAAAGGGGAAAACCCAAAACTACTGAGATGGTCGATCTGCCTGCAAGGGTTCGATTTCACCATTGAGCACAGGTCAGGGTGTCACCACCAAAATGCTGATGGTCTCTCTAGGATGTATATCATCGACTAGAGGTATGAGATTCATCCAGGAGTGGATTAAATCCTCCTGTCCCTTAGTCTGGGGGGGGGCGAGTGTTAGGGAGAATTCTCTGTTTAGGCTGAATTTCCTAACCTAGTGAGTCCCCCAGCAGCTTTGCTGGATTTCTGGAGTTTGTTTTTTCCATCCTGCCAAGAGTGTGACCCTTTTCTTCTCACTCTTGGACATGTATGTGTGGAATTCCTTTGAATTGTCAATGTGTTCGATGGGCTATGGGGTCTTTTACTCCATAGGGTCTCATAAGTTTTTCTATGTGTGTCACTCCACACCCTACGTGTCGTGACACGGGGGCACCCTAGCTGGTCCCCCCACCATAGACTCCATACCCGGGGACTGACTACCGTCTCCCCGGGCATGTAAAGTCACCATTGGCTTTACTAGACCTAAATTTGCTAACAGAACTAGTACCAACCATCTTATTGTGGACGTGCTAGTAGGGGTAATTCGATTACTCCTGGATCTGTTACTCGAGGGGGCACTGTCCCGTCCCTCCTCGTCGAGTTTTGGCTGGTGGCAGTGGAAACTACTTGTTATGTTCAACCCCGGGCATAACCCTATGGGATCCGTCCCATTGTTGAAGATTAATACTGTTTTTTCGTTAATCTCCAACGTACCACCGATCTACTTATCTTAAATAGGTTTATCGAGTGGTATTTTCTGCCAGAACTCGGGTTGTAAAATGGCGTCTGTGTTTTTCTCTGTGACTCCTAAACCAAAGGTTGAGCCCTTTGTTCCACTTTTGGCGGGCCTCTGGACAGAGACCCTCCAAAGTGGTGCCATTCTGTCTGGGTTACCTCAGGGGTGTGGGAGGGGGTTTAGACACCCTGGACCGAGTTGCCTTGCCAACTCAGGTCGCACTCTGAAGTGATTGGCCCAGGTGGTGAGCCTTCCCGCTCACCACTTAGCATGTGTTGATTGACAAGCTAGGCTGAATGAATGGGGGACGTCTGCATAAAAGCAGGGCTTTGGGACTGGGTCTTCAGGAAGTCGCCACTGGACCTAAAGAATCCGACGAGGGTAACGCTGAGTCGACCTGCACGACAACACCTCCGGTGAAGCCCTGCGGAATCGTCTCACAATCTCCCGACGACAGAAGAGATCTCCCTGCCGGAGAGTCTCTTTCCCTGGCTGGTGGGGACAACCAGTCTTCTTCTTCTTTGTGCTTTTTGGTCGCCCAGGACGCAGTGGTCGAATTGCCCGTGCAGAGCACCCGGCAACCGGATAGCCACTACTCCTGCACCGTGATCGAAAGGTGGTGCCTTGTGACGAAGCACTCCGCGGCTGGTTTCTTCCCTGGTGGTGCACCGGACATCTTCTCTTCGACGACGAGAGCATCTCTTCTCTTGGCCAAGACCCGTCGTGCATCCACCACCAGGAACAACTGCCCCCGTCGGAGCTGTCTTCCACAACAAGGTACCGTAACCGCCTGGCTTCCCTTTTCGATCGGTTCGTGTGAGGTATCTGATTCCTCTCCGTTCCGTTGGGTTGCCTCCAAGCTTTATTCACTCTTTGTTCTGAACTGGTTCAACCTGTCGCTAACCAATTTGCTAAACAAGACTTGAACGCATCACCCATAGAGACTTTCCAGGACATCGTGCCTCACCTCTCACCGAGTGGGCCTGGCCGCCGAACTGTATGATCTAGTGTGATTAATGCCTTCTTGCCTTGCATTTTTACCTGCTTCAGTACGAACCGTGTTGACTTCATTACCTGCCTATCTCTTCTCTCCCTTCCTCACTAAATATTCGAGTGTCATCTGGGTTGAGGTATACACCTCTGTCTGAAAATAAGTGGTGCCGTAGAACCTGGAGTTGTCGATATTGTGTTTCGGGGGATTGAGCTTTATTCCATTCTGCAGAGTAATTGTATTTTGATTTGTTTGCCGTGGTTCACTTTAGTATTTTTCGTAGACGTTCTGTTATTAATAAATAACTTACTATCTTTATACTAAAGCCTGGTTGCGTGTTTACTCGTTTTGCTGCGAAGAATTACCCTATCTTGTATACTCCCTATACTGACCAACTTTTCTTGAGAGAAGTCTGACTGCTCAGCCACAGCTACCAATTGAATCTGTGTGGTACAGACTGCTACCAAGTGGGTTCATCGCAACACCTGTAGTCCTAAATCTTTTGCAGTGGTCCCAGAGGGAACTGCACAGGTTTCCGCCTAACACCGGGCTTCCTCGCCACGTGCCCTGTCCCCTCCCATGGGCAGCGACTGTGCCTGTGGTTGGGGATGTGGGGGCACCACCATGTCCACCGGGACGCCCTGCCGTGTTGCAACATTGTGCAGGACAAATGCTGCCACAATGATCCTGCACACTACAGGTGGTGCATAGAGTAGTTGCCCACCAGAGCGGTCAAGGGAGCGGAAACGTGACTTGAGCACTCCGAATGTGTGCTCCACTATACCCCTGGTTGCAATATGGGCGGCGTTGTATCTTACCTGGGGTGGTGTGGTGGGGTTCCGGATTGGCATCATCATGTGGTTGCTCAGAGGGTAGGCACTGTCCCCTGGGGAGGTGATAATAGTTGAGATTATTAGGGTTTGGATATTTGTCTGTGTGTGACTTGCATGCATGTGCAAGGGCATTTGTACTGACCTAGGAGCCATGTGTCGCCATGCTGCCCAGCTTCCAGGGCCCGGCTCAGGGCGAACATTCTGTATATGAAACTGTCATGGGTGGAGCCAGGGTAGATTGCATAGACAGAGGTGATGATTCCCTTTGCATCGCATACCACCTGTACATTGATGGAATGCCAGTGCTTGCGGTTTCAGTAGATGTGCTCAGTGGCCCTAGGTGGACGTAGGGCCACATGGGTGCAATCTATGGCACCGAGCACTTTGGGGAAGTGTGCCACCCTGAAAAAATCCAGGACAACGGCCTGCCTTTCTGCGGGTGTTCTGGGCATGTATATGTGCCTGCGGACTGAGGGGCGCGCTGTCATGATTGCCAGTACCTGGTGTAGGCAGAGTGACTGCGTGGCCTGTGAGACCCCCCCCCCACTATGGCAGTGGTCCGCTGAAATGACCCAGTGGCCAAAAAATGCAGGACATTGAGCAGCTTCTCCAAGGGGCTCAATGCTTGGGAGCAAAGGGTGGGGGGTGTAAGGTCATCTTCCCACTCCCTGACCAGGTCTAGGATGATATGGGGTGGAAACCTATACCTGCCATAGACCTGGTCGTCAGGCATCCCAAAAAGGCTTGTCCGTGGTGCGAAAATGCGTGCCCTGGCTATTCTCCTCCTCCTGCGGTGTCCCACGATCAGTGCTGCGACAAATGGGGCATTCATCGTAGCTGTATATACGCGTTTGTTGTTTGCGCGCACTTTTATGCTGTACGCGGGGACGCTTCCGCCTGCCTTCGTGTGGCGGATGCCTGTGCGCGTCTTTTGCCGTGAGCGGGTTTCTTGTATTCGGATCCATGAATACGGGTTGTTCGCGTGCGTGTGGGCGTTCCGTGTAGTTCCCTGCAGTACTTCCCCAGTTACGCCTTCTTTTTCACGCGTTGTTCCCCATTCCGCGTGTTATGCCCACTGTTCCGCCCACTTTGGTTGTGTGCGACGCGCTATGTGCGCTTTTGCTGTGGGCGTAGCGCACGCCGTGTATGCCTGCGTGCACCATGGCTGGATTGGGCGCACGGACAGCGGGAAACACGCGCAGTGTCTTCCTTGAATCGCACGCGTGCGCTGCGTTTCTCACGCTTGCGCTCCCTTGCGCCTGCTTACGCATGGATTTTTGGCGCACGTTTGTTCCATTAATCGGCCCCTTAATGTAGTACATTTTAAGGTCAAAGGTCAAATACAAAGTCTTTGTGACCCATTGGCCACATACAGAGATAAAACGTATGAACGTTGTCTAGACTTATTGGCACATTTTATAGAGAAAAATGTACTGAAACAAAAAAATGTATGGTTATCCCACAGTATAATCGATTTCTAGTGAGCTACGGCAGTTTGAAATGAAACCACTAAGAATCAAAGAAAATAGCATGGCACTAAGTGTTTTCCAATGGACACTAATTGGGTTAAAGGGAGCATAAGGTGATGTAGGGCTGATTCAACAGAGATACAGAAACAGGAGTGATGTCAAAGAGAATCAAATACCTGTTTCATGACTCCAAGACTGTCACAGTACACTGAAAAGTAAATGGACCCAATTAGAAGGAAAAACACCCCATTTGTGCAAAATTAATCACATTATGAGCTCATGTATTTCGGTTAGATGTACATAGAACACTTGTGATACATTATTTGCATTACCAAATCATTCATGCATTGCATTTCTAATTACCCTTATGGGAGTAATATGACCCCATCACAAAATGGAATATTCTCCCACTACTCAATAAACAATCCCTAGATCCCTCCATACCCACTAACTACAGACCCATCACCACCGTCCCATTCCTACTCAAAATTTTAGACAAGGTAGCCTACCTTCAATACAGCAATACCTGGAACAAAACCACCTCCTGGGAGTCTGCCAGTCCGGCTTTAGACCACAACATGGAACGGAGACAGCCCTGATTGATCTTAAGGCACAAATTGATACTCTCAGAGACAATGGCAAAACCGCCTTACTACTTCTCCTTGACCTATCAGCAGCATTTGATTTGGTAGATCATACCATACTCTGCACCCACTTAAACATCACAGCCCACTTTTCACAGGAAGCTATAGGCTGGATACAATCGTTCCTCAGCAATAGGACAATGCATGTTTTTTCCACATCTGCAGCGCCCAACCGCATCTCCATCACTTGCGGTGTGCCCCAGGGATCCTGTGTCTCCCCCACCCTAAACAACATTTTCACGAAGCCCCTTTTTGATGATCTCAATGGTCTGGGTATCACTTACACTAACTATGCGGATGATACCCAGATCCTCATACCACTGAGGAGAGATTATGACAAGGATTTGGCCTTGGTGAACAGGGTGTACCTCATCATTCAGGCATGGATGGCCTTGCATGGTCTATGCCTGAATGATGACAAGACTGAGCATACTATCCTTGATACATCTTCCAACATCAACAAACTAGGTTGCAACTACTCAAGCTTCACCATTGATGGAAACATCATCAAGGTAGCCAAGGAAGTAAAAAGGTTAGGTTTTTACCGAGGCTCCACCCTCTCCTTCAAAAAACATGTTAGCTCCATGGCCTCATCTACAGCTTACACGTGTAAACTTATCAGAGCAGCCAAACCCTTCCTCTCCCCGAACAGTTGCACTACCCTCGCCAGAGACCTTATTCTCTCAAAGTTAGATTACTGTAATGCCCTTTACCTAGGAGCCAATAAATACATCACAAATAAAATCCAGATCTTACAAAATAAAGCTCTCTGAGCGGCACTGAGTTTTCCCAAAAAAGAACATATTTTAGACTTAAGGAGAGCTCACAACTGGCTATCGACCAAAGACAAAATTGCACTAAAAGTAGCATCACTCACACACAAATGCCCCAATAACGCTGCTCCACATTACCTCACTGACAGATTCACAAGATATTCCTCCAACCGCCTCACAAGAACAGCCAACTCCAACACCCTTATAGTGCCCACATACAAACGCTCCAAAACCGGAGGTACCAGCTTTCTGGTGAAAGCCGCACAACATTGGAACTCCCTTCCCTCACCTTAAGAGCAACCCAAATATACCCACACTTCAGGTGCAACTAGATCCTCTGGATCAGGGAAAACAAACTCTAACACACCCCCAATCACAAATTCCACACTACTTCGACTCATTTGGATAATATCTAACCTCTGATGACACTCGCACATGGATACTGCATCTCGTATTCTCTGTACATATAACCTGCATTTTTGTACATATGACCTGCATGCTCTGTATATATGTCTCTATGTATTTACAAGCATTTTCTTCTATTATCTGTATATATGTCCCCCTGTATTCTCATGTATATTCTCTATTGTATATTACTGTACAGCAATGTAACCAAGCTGAAAATATCCTTACTGCCTTTTGCGCCCTGATATCCTCGGGTCTGGCACGTATTACAAATATTAAAACAAACAAACAAACAAACAAAATGGAGCTGACAATAAAAAAAAAAACTCAAGCACGTTTGCAGTCTCCACTTCTTTTGAGATGAGTGTAGGTTCACATTGCTGTGTTCTCGGTACAACTAGGAGTATATGGGGCTACCCTTCCATTACACAAAATGTAGGACTTCACATGACAGCAACAGTCACGTGAGTGCAAGGATTTATGCTGTCTCAGAAATAGTGTCTTTTTGGCACCACCTCCATTGCAAAAGTGACAATTTCTGATGTATGAGGTTGAAATGGTGGCATCTAAGGCATCTCTGCTGATGAAAACCTGGACAGCCACCTTATACTTGTTAGGTTCCCTGCTGTCCTAGCCAGTGGGGACCGAGATCGGGCTAGGCCTTGCATGGGGGTCTTCTGATGCTCTGCGCGGGAGGCAAAGAAGACACGACATACCAGTTGCATGGCATGTCCTGAACTGCCGGCCTTCCGGCAGAGCGGGTACTTTCTTGGCGCCTCACGTCATTGCACATGTGGGACGTGAGGCGTATGTAACATTCCTCCTTTATCCCAATTAATGAAAAACCTTAATAACATTTTTTTTTTAAGTATGCACTGTTCCCTGTGTTATCTAGTCTGGCACAGGTACCTGTTCCTGCTTCACGTGGAAACTCAACAGTCTTTTGGCTCTCACCACACATAGTCTTTCAATTTCCCTGCAGCTCTCAGGGCTTCCCTGAGGTTGTACTTACTGGTACGCGGCCGAGGCATTGTAAATAATTTACCTCCCCTTCCAGCTCACCTTCAATTTGGGGAAGCGCCTCCTCGCCTTCTGATGGCTCACCTCTGTCACAGACTTGCATCATGTCCTCCCCAACTCTCTGCCTTGGGACATGCCGTGTGGGTCCACTGTCCTCTCGCTGCTTTCTCTCCCTGTCTGTCCACATCTCCACTGTGACTCTTTTGAACCAAAAGGCAATTCTGGCGAGGGCTTCATGTCCTCGGCTTGCTGTCCTCATTGTTCCTTCAGTTTGGACTACCCTCCATGGTGTGTGGTGATAGCGTTTTTCTAGCTTTGACTTTGTGGGGTTTCGTAGCACCAGTACCTGGTCGACAGCCTTGTGTTTTGATTCTTTAGCACTTCTTCTGATGCTCATATGCCTGTTTTCTGCTACCCTCTTGGCCTGTATGCGTTCGCTGTTGCGGTCATCCACACTCCTGTTGGGGTGATATGGTATGGATGAATTTACCATTGTTCAGTACATAAGGTCTGCAGGGGGTACGTTTGTGGAACTTTTGGGAGTTACTCTGTAGTTCTGTAGGAACCGGTACAAGCCAACGCGTCAAGGACTGTTTTGAGCTCTGGAAATTTGTAAGGCTTTATTGATTGTCCTCATGAATCTCTCCACGTCTCTATTTGCTTGCTGCCACGTTAGTGTGATATGGTGATATGTGTAGGTTGTCCATGTATTTCCTTATATCCATCCCTTGGAATGGAGGTTCATTGTCACTCATGTATTTCCACAGTCCGTGTGTGGGGAACAATTTCTTGAGTGCTGGGATCACAGTTTCTGCTGCTGTTGATGATATTATCTCCACCGCCGCGTACCGCGAGTAGTCATTGATAGCCACCAGCAGGTATGTCCCCTCCTGTACTGTGCAGAAGTCAATGATGATGGCTTCTCACCTTGATGATCTACGCTCCGCTGACTGGATTGGTTCTGGGTTTGGTGGTGCTCCCGTTATTTGGCATAGGGAGCAGGATGTGATGATCTCCTCCACTTTGTCGTCTATGTGGTGGGACCCCACTCTGTGTCTTAGTCTGGCCTTTGTTCTGACCATTCCTTAATGTCCTTCATGGGTGAGTTTGACAATCCTGTCTTGTAGACTGATGGGGATTATTATGCGTGCACCCCTCAGGATTAATCTATCGCTGGTGATGGACAGCTCCTGTTGTACTGTGAACATTCCAGTGAGAACATCTTTGGCTGCTGGCATGCAGTTGTGCACATGGCGGAGGAATGATTTCCATTCTCCCGCAAATATTGTGTTCTTCACAATGTTGCAGCATGGGCCGCTTTGTGTAGCCTCCACGATGGCAGCCATGCTTGACTGCCCTGGGCTTCATGGTGTTGAGGATCTGGCAGATGTGTTCCTCGGGTTTCTTCTGCCTAGTCCACCTCACAGAGTGTTGCGGCTCTTGGATGCCTATATAGGAAGTCTGCCAGGTTGTCCGTCCCTGCCAGGTAAGCCAGTTCAAACTCATATTGTTGGAGGTCTAGTAGCCACTTCCCAGTCCTGGCTGGAGAGTGTGCCGATGACCCAGTGAAAATTGAAATCACAGGCTTGTGGTCAGTGTAAACTTTGAACCTTTGACTGTAGACTAGATATGAAAATGTCTACAGCCCCACAGAATCATTATGGCTTCCTTCTCAATATGTGAGTACCATTGTTCGGTCAGTGTAAGAGCTTGGTAGGCATAGGCAATGGGTCTGGTCTCTCATGTTTGTGATTGTTGGACTAGGATTGCCCGAGTCCCACGTGACTCAGATCCAAGTACAGTTCTGTTGTCAGAGCTGGGTCACAGCATCCCATGGTTGTGTCCGATGACAGTGATGATTTGATCCATTTAAAGGCCTCCTCACACTTGGGACTCCAGTCCCATTTGACATTCGATGAAGGTGGTTCTCTGAGTGGTTCTGACATGGTTGCGAGGTTGGAGATGAACCTTCCACAGTACGTGCCCATGCCCCGGAAACTGCATACTTCCATGGGTGTGGTTGGTGGGGAGGCATCGTTTATGTCTGCTACTTTCTGAAGGTTAGCGGATATGCCCTCTCTGTTGAAGACATTACTGACATCTTTTATTTCTTCCTTCAGTAACTCACATTTGTCGCAGTGTATCATGAGGCCTGCTGTCTCCATTCTGTTTATCACCATTTCTAGGTGGCACATGTGTTAATCTCTGTCGCTGGCACGAATGAGAATGTCTTTGCTGACATTTAGCACACCTGGGATTCATTGTACCACTTCTTGAATGGTTTGTTAAAACACCTTAGCTGCCGATGATATCCCAAAGCTGAGCCTCTTGTACCAATGTAGACCCAGGTGAGTCGAGAAAGTTGTTACGTACCTCGAGTCACGGTATAGCTTCAGTTGATGGTAGCCAGCATTGAGGTGAAGTTTTGAGAGGATATTTGACCCTGTGAGGTCTATGATTATTTAATCCAGGGTGGTGTTCATATTTCTTTCCCTTTTAATAGCTGCGTTGGGTAAGCACATCATGTCCATACAGATTCGTACCTTTCCTGGCTGTTTTGGTTTCTTCATGACAACCATTGGGGACACCCATGATGTTGGGCCAGTCACCTGTTCAATTATACTGCTTTTTGAGTTTCTGTAGTTCCCTTGCCACCAGGTCCCTCATGTGGAATGGAGTCCTTCTGTGGCGGACTGCCCAGGGTTGAACTGTAGGGTCGATATATAGCTTTATTAGCTTGCCTTTGAGGCATCCAATGCCTTGGAGGATGCCTGGGTGTTTGGCGAGTAGGTCCATGACATCTGTGGAATCTGTGATGTCGCAGATAAAGCTTATGAGCCTCAGTTGCTCAGCTGACTCCCAAATGAGTAGGCACTCAATGCCTGCATTAACAACATAGATGTTCGATTCCATGGTCCTTTTGCCTCTTTTCAATATGGTTCAGATTCACCCCACTACCGGAAGTTGCGTCTTGCTGCCATAGATAAATAGTAGGGTCTCTGTCTTTGAGCTCTGGCTGGGGCTGTAGTCTTTTCAAAATATTTTTGTCGCCATGAGGTCAACAATGCCCCTATGTCGATCGTCATCATGGTCTCTTGATCTTGTATGTTTATGAGACACTTTGGTCTTCTATTCCTCTTTTTCATAGCCATATTTCCTTGTTCCAATGCTGATATCAGGTGGATTTTGCCCCTTCTCCTCGTTCACCCAACTTCTACCGCCTTTGCTGCTTCCTCACATTCATCTCCAGATTCATCCATCAATGAGTATTCTCTGGTTACCACTAGATGTGTGTCCGCTTGCTTTTTCTTCCTGGTGAGGGGTTTTGGGAGTTGTAGTTTGTGTGCATTGGGGTTGGCCCATAGATCTGCAAACATGTGCGCGGTGGTCCTTTCTGCCACATGTTCAACATGTGGTTCCTTGTTCTGGCCAATTCCTTTTTCCATGTCACATTCCTCCACACCATCCACACTCGGTCGCCCCTGGGATTCTTGGTTGCCACTGTGGGGCGTTGTGCGCTTCGTTGCTTTCTTCATTTAGATATTGGCGTTTTGTCATTTGTGCTATAGTGGCTGTCATTGGTGCCAGTGTAATTTTTGTAGGGTGGTGCCCATTTGTGCCACTCTTGCTTTTGACAGCTCCCTTTGGTGACAATATTCAAGTATTTTTGCCAGGGTGATTCGTTTCTCGCTGAGTACTGTTCTATGCAGCTTTTCTGAACACATCCCATTGATTATTTGGCACCTTACCTACTTTTTGACATCGTTGAATTTGCAGGATAGTGCCAGTCGTCTGAGCCTTGTGTGGTATGCATAGAGTGTTTCTTATTCTGTTTGCACTGTGGTGCAGAAATTGAAGGTTTCAAAATCAGGATTTCGTTTTGGCATGAAATACGCTGTTAGAACGTCTTTTGCCAGTTTATATACGTCTGCATCATTGCCCACAGCCAAGAAATTAAAAATGTGTGGCATGCCGTCACCAGCATTGAGTAGAAGTGAGATCTTAATGTCCTTGGTGTGGGCACATCCTCACAGTCCGTCACCATCTCAAACATGTGGATCCAGATGGTCCAGCGGGGCCCCACTGATGATGGGTCTGTGTATGGGTCAAATGGTCCGAGCACTGCTGCAGCTCCCCCTTGGTGTCGAGGTGTTGGCGCTAGCAGTGTCAGCAATGCTGCCATTCTTGCTGGTGTGCTGGGCCTTGGTGTGGGAAGTCCAGTAGCCATGTTGAATCAATGTGTGAGGTGACACTCGTGTGGTGGTGATCAATGGGTGTCCACCCCTCCTCACCTGTAGATTGCTGTGGTTTTGCTGTGCTTCCTGTGTGGTGTGGGTCAGAAAACGTTGGCCGTCCTTCTTCCACATGCAGAGGGGCATGTTTCCTCTGCGTTTCCAAAAATTAGGTGAGTAGTAAGCACTTATCAGTGATGGATCGCGTTATCAGCTGTGTGTTTGTGTTCTTTTTCACGTTCTCGTCACCAGTGTTAGGTTCCCTGCTGGGGTAGCCAGCAGGGACCAAGATCGGGCTAGGCTGTGCAGGGGGGCCTACTGATGCACTGCGGGGGAGGCAAAGAAGACACAGCGTACCAGTTGCATGGGGTGTCCAAACTGCTGGCCTTCTGGTAGGTCGGGTACTTTATTTTAGCCTCACGACACCGCACATGCGGGACGTGAGGTGGATGTAACAGTACTGTCTTTTTCTGCCACCGGCCCCGCGGAAAACATAGAACATGTAGCGGATATCAAAGAACTAGCCAAACAAATTTTCCAGGAAAGACCCAGATCTCCCCACTCTGGTGATAATAATGGTGATCCATGGTGCCCCCCCAAAGAGTAGAAAAAGACATGCTTAAATAAACCTGGCACTATTCCCAGTGCAGTACATACGCCTGTGCATTTGGGGGCATGCAAATGAATGTGATGCTGAGAGACACAGCTTGATTGAGATCAAATCAATTACATTACAATGTCAGAGATCCAATTTCAGATTTATTTGATTTATTTCTTTTATTTATAGAGCACTTTTGGCAAACATTGTAGAATAGAGCAAATATGGTACAAAAAAAGCAATACCATCTAATTATACGCTTTATTAGATTGGCTGATTTGAAGACACTAAGTAGAGGTTGGAAAAGCAGAAGAAAGAAAGGAGAACAAATCCCTGAGAAGATAATGAAATACAGCAAGTAAAGGTGGTTCGAGAGAGTGAAGGGAATGCAGTTCCAAACGCCATGGTCTCAAAGAGCCTAGAGGTGGAATCAAGAATATGCACATAAATGATGAGTTATGGAAAAAAAGAAAACGTGAGAAAGAAAACCGAGCAAGGAGGAATGAAGAGAGAAATTCAAAATGTCAGGTGAGAAGACTCTGGGCACTCCTGAAAATTATGCAAAGAAAATAAAATTGAAACTAGCAGGAAAAGGGAGTGACAAATCCTACTAAGTGTGAAAATGTACTGAAAAATATACAGAAGAGTCGAACGTTAAACAACGATTTTGAGTTGTGGAGAGCCAAGGGCAGGGAAAATAGAAGAAGACGATAGAAGGGAAGTAAGGAGGGTAAAAGAAATATGGTTCAGGGAAGAAAAGAATATCAGTTTTAGATTAATTCAAGCAAAATGACTGAGCAAGCATCCAGCTTTGTATAAGCTGAAAACAGTTAAAGTCATCAGAGGTAAATTGCTGAGAGAAGAAACACAAAGAACGAAAGATACATTATTTGTTTGTATAGAACACACATTTAAAGGTGAATGAGGCAGTATTAGAAGAACAAGTATGTTATAGAGAGCTCAAAGATGACCAATGATGGAGCCCTGGGTAACACAATAGCAAAGACACAGTGTGGAACAAGAGTTGCCAACCCACGATGAAGCGTTTGTATGCTCTAAAAGATAGAACAGCAGCCAAGAAAAAATTACCAAGAGATAAGAGAAATGAGTGCAAGATCGAGTGGTCAACTCAACCCTAATAAACAAAGCAGAGATTAAGAGCAAACAGAGGGTAAGAGAGTTGTTATGCAGGGAAGTGAATGCAAAGCTTAGAAAAACACACCACATGCCAGGAAGACTCAAATGACAGACAAATCAGCAGCTGATCTTAATAAATTCCTTTACTTAAGAATACCATCGCCAGTGGATACCCTTACAACAACACTAAAGTAAATGCACCAAGTTTACTGGCAATAGCAGCAGTCAATCTGATTCAGATCACTTGTGTTGGGCGTTTCTGACATTGACAAAAAGATGTAATCAGAACATTGCAGACATTCTGCATGCAATCAGTAAGCAATGGATGACCAACTCAGAATTTGGCACTGAGCGGATAACCAATAATTCGCTGTGTGTGCATTTGTAAAATCTCAGAGAATGGGATGTGGCTAGCTGCTGACAAGGAAATTGGCTATTCCAAGGGATTCTCTTGGTAGTCTAGTGGCGTGTGGCTATGGTTGAATGATGTTTTTCGGTTTTTAAAGTTGGGGTTTTTAATTAGAGCGCATTTTAATATTTTCTCTGGTTTTCAAATGTAGTATTTTCAGTTGGAGAGTTCCTGTGTGCACAGGGATACAAAGGGATGTTACTTACTGGACTTCAGATGTAGAAGGGACTGGACATCAATGTTGGTTTTAAGTTTGAGGCTGAGAATGTACAGGACGTTGTAGATGCAAGTGACATGGCTACTCGTTGACAAGAGGCTTGTGAGGCCTTGATGTAATATGTTAAAATGGAAGACTTTCAAGTAGAGATACTGTTGTTAGAAAAGTTCTAGTAGATCATACAATGTGGATCATGTGTGATGGATGAAGGTTGGAATAGAAGAGTGACCCCATTCAGTTTGACTGGTGAGCTGCAGTTGAGGAGCGATATTTCTATGAAAACAAGATTGTGGGTATGTTAAAAAAATGTTTGGGAGCTAAATCACATTCTGTTTGATGTTTTACGGTGCAAAGAGGTCAAAGGGGTAGATTGGCTTGGGAGTCAGTGACCTATTAAGTCGAAGAGGGGCATGCTGCTGCATTACGTATTTAATGCGTTCGTGGAGTGGACTGTGATGACTGCAATGGGGCTTTGGTAGGTCCGGGTGATCTTCAGATCAAGCAAAAGGTGGCTTTCTGGGCATACCTGAGGGGAAATGGAAGATACATTTGCGGCAATTTAGGGATGCTTCACCCTGCCTTATCAGTGTTGCTTCAAACTCTAAAGATGATGATATCAGTGATGTGTCAGGAAGAAGGGCAAGGAAAATAAGTTGTGTCAAGATCTAGCCCATGTTGATATGAGTGAGCACTTGAAATTATAATGGGCCGTCTCGAAAGTACAAAAATATAATTCATAATAATTTGCTTGTAATTATTCATGTCTGTTGTATTATTTAATTTTCAGACAATTCAAGTTCACCAGCCCTTCATCAAGACAAACTACAAAATAAGATGCATTTATCATAGTTGAAGGCTAAAACAAACACATGAACTGAACTTAAATACAATGCCCTGAAGGAAGTCAGTATCACTAACCTGTTAATACATTTAATGCTGCTTCCCTGACAAACAATAAGGCTTATTTTCTTTTGGAGCATATGTAGGGGAATTGTGAAAGGGCTATTGAATAAGGCAACAACTTCATCAGGATGTATGTTGGTTGTCAGTGCTAAGTGATATTTATATTAACTAAGTTGTATGAATTGCATCATGGCATGGCTCGTGTCCATGCAGCACTTGTGATATTTGTCAGGTGGGCATATTAGTAGGTTTTAGTTTTTTTATATATATATATATCCTCATAAATTCGAGTACAAATGCTTCATAACAGTGAAGGTGTGCTAAAAGTGTCCAACCCCATGTAGCATTAAGAGTGTAGTACTGGCATGTTGGATCAATTGTTTAGTATTCTACTCTGATAAATTCAGAATCCAACAATAGATTCAGGCTTGTATACATGAGCTGAATCTTGGTGTATTTCGAGGAAAAAGACCTACATAGGCTTATTAGTGCTTGTGTTGGTTCTGACTATTAAGTGACATTTACATTATATCATTATAGACTGACTAGAAGTCATAATCGCAGGATAATGAACTGCTCCCAAGTGATGGCCCAAGGCAAACCCGAAGGTCATAAATTGGTATGGGTCCTTATACCAGTGATAATGTCCCCTTACGAAGTCTGTAAGGTTATTAGCAAAAGGGGCAAGTACAGATACAGGTCCGAGTAAAGTACATAAAACGTGTTATTAAATTAAAGATGATAAATATTCACACCGCAAGTTGGTCGTCATAAGTTACACAGTTTAGTTTTACACTTGGTTGAAACAAAACCATTCTTAGCTTGAGTTGGCTTTAGGTGCAATTTTACGAAAAGTCGACACATTTTCTTGACAAAAGTGAAAGCATTGTTCCGTGTTTTAGCTTTCACTTATTGTATTAAATTAGGTTGGAGTGTCTTGTTGAAAGAAAGCTGGCTGGGAAATTGTTTGCTGGTTTTTCAATTCAGAGAAATGCTTTGTTGTTTCCCGGGCTTCCCCTGAAGTAAAACGTTAAGAGGAGGTCAACCACGACTCCCGTCTACTAATAGCTTTTAAATGCAATTCATAAAGATGGGGCACACGTATGCAGTGTGGAATTTGTTACAGTTGTGTACTGTGTTTCATTTTAAGTGGATATCACGATGTATGAAGTGCAACAGTGCCAGTGAGCTCATAAAAATCTGAACGTAAAATATGTTATGTTTAAAATTAATATTTGCTCTCATAATTCATGAAAGGTATTTCGTGGGTGTTTCCTCGTACTTTATGTGCTGACATGGGAATATTCAATTTAACAAAGATCTTCACATTTAAGGAGTCCCAAGATCCTTCATAGGGTACTGGGGGCCCTATTCAATGTTTAGCTGTCATTTGATGGTAAATTTGATTCATTACCACCAAACTTTCCTACTGTTACTGCCACTCTGTGCTGCGTGATTACCATGGGAGTACAAGTGTTTGAAGCGTGGTATAATCCCCATGTTTGCAGTCCATAGCTCTTCATGGGGATTTTGGAAGCATTACTGCAAGGGGTAATTCCGGTGCAGCAATTCCACAGATCTTTGGCCTTAACGTGGAGGTGTTCCCTCCATCATTATGCTGTAGGTAAAGCATCTCCTTCAAAGCCAAACTGGGAATTTGGCAGTGCTGTAAAAGGGTGCTAAAGCAATTACTGCCAAAAATGAGGCAGTAAATGAATTAACACCACTTTAAAGCAACCTTGATATGTGTTATTACATGGCTAGATTGGCCTATGGTGTCAGTAGGCATTTATTTCCTTACTGTGGCATGGCATGTGTTACTTTTTACTTGACATCAAGGGCAAAGCAAGCATTATGAGTGTTTTTATGTGGCTAGACTGGCTTAATTTGGAGGCTACAGTCTAGCCATGCATTCTTTGTGTGTCATGGCATCTATGTACTTTGTATCAGGGGTAAAAGCAAACAGAAGTGTGATTACTTGGTACACTGGCCTTTCTTGTTATAGCCAGTCTGTATATACTTTATTTATGTGGAATGTCATTTTTTCCTGGCTTGTGTCCTTATATGGTAATTCTGGCATATATTGGTGCAGCATGCCAGTATGCGTATAGGCACAGTCAGCATGACAATGTTTTATATACTGACATATGTTGAATGCAAAGGCATATTGAAAATGTGTTCGAACATGGTCCTACAAACTGTTCTTAGCTTGCATCTATCAGGTTTTTTCATGTTCTACCATACACAACCGATTGCAAGCTCTGTGGTTTTTTTTATCCACGTTTTCTCGGAAAGTGCTGTAAAATGCACCATTATAACCCACTTTTTTTAAACATGTTCATGGAAAGAGAGTCCCTCCCACAACCCCCTCTTGTTTGATTTGGGCTTCCTCACTGAGCTTGGTCACTCATATGTATTAGAAACATGCATGTACGCCCGTTCAGTACAAACAGTTACCAGCAGTCAGTGGTTGGAAGTCAGAGAACATTACAAGGTGGTAAGAGTGGTGAATCAGGTGGAGGTTAATGGATAAGCGGAGGAAATTAATAATCATCACTGGGAGGTAGGATTTCAATACCAGGAGGAGCTTGGAATCGGAAATAATGACATGTTTGAAAAAGAAATCCAGCAGATGGGGCAGGAGGTTGCTATCCAGAACAGGAAGGTCTGACATGACATGTCTGGTCCAAGGCAAGGGGTAGGATTGGTAGCCTACTCTGATGGATTTGAACGCATGGGCGCACAGAGGAAAATGCACATGGGATGCACTTATAGGCTCTTGAGAGGGGTGAGATCAAGACAGTCAGAGAGAGGGGTAATACGGCCCTCCTGACATCCACTTTGGAAAAGAGGAGAAGACAACGAGCTACAGTTATACCTACAGCTCATAATATTGACACAACAATGTCTGAAAGAGTTACACTGAGATATCCCACAAACAGACACACCAGAAGAGAACAAGAAAAATAGGCAGGATGACTGTGAACCCTTGGACATCTACACATTTTGGACATTTGTGAAATGGCTGGCCTGATGTGTTTCTTTTTGGATATTTAGTTAGAATGTGAATTGTTTTCTTAAATAAAGCCTTTTTTGACCATAAAGTGGGTTAGGGCTCTTTGTTTTTACAACTTGGCTATATGATAACCCCTAGAAAAAACACTCAACTTCGCTACCCTCGCTGTTTAGGCTCCCATGGTCCTCTCCCACCTCTCCTAACTGCCTCCATGGATGCTTCCTTTCTATGCACAAGCGTTATCTCTTTAAATTCTTACCCCCTTCATTTAAATCAATTACTGGAAAAGCCCCTCCTTATCCATCATCCCTAATTTGCTGCTAATCTTCTTTGCCTACCCTCTGCTTCAGTAACAGCCACATCCTTGCCATCCATGTCCCACCCTTCACTGCCTTTCAATTGTGTTCTTTCGCTCTGCCTCCCAGTCATCACTGTAACTCCCGGTTCCCTGATATGAAAAATAACGCAATATCAACATTTTCAAAACAGCACTTCAACAACATCACCTTCTCCTGGAAAATGCACCCTCCCTCCAGTTTTATCATGACAGTACACATGTCCCACTGTATATGTCTCGAAGTCTATTAGCAGTTTTGTCGCTAGATTATGTCTTACATCTTCCCCATCAAATACTGGTTACTCATTTATTTCAAAAAAGGTAGCAGGCGCTCCTCTCCAGAAAGAACATGGCATGATAACCTGTTCTGAGATGAGAGTTGGCAGCACAAGCTTTTTGCTCACTGTATCTTTCACAGATGGGAAATATCCATTTACATATCAGTCTTTGTCCCGCCCACATGGGCAGTCCAGCACCGAAATGCTATGGCAATTCCTCTCTGAACAAGTGTACCAACAGCAACCCCATACACGTGTTTCAGCCTTCGTGGGCCTCATCAGTGAGGTGAAGCTGTGCCTCTCTGAGCACAGTGAGCAGTGAATCCACGTCTGGTTGCCCCCAGGTAACTCAGGGTGACCAACTAATGTATGCCTCTATTGCTATGTATGTCAACTGTTGTCAGAATTGCCCTGTTTAATCTATGTATCTCATGTACATTTGTCTGTTCGGAGCACATTGATGATCAGTGTAATTTGAGATGTGATCATCATCACCCATGGGGATAGATTTGTCAATAGTTTATACACAGAATCTGCATTCTTAATTTATGACAGCTGTGACGCCAGATCATGGAGGGAGAATCCTCTGTTTGGGCAATTTTTGAGGTGTCATAATAATTGTTCCACTTTGGCGCAATTAGACAATCTGGCATTAGAGTTGTTAACTTATTTGAGGACAAGAGGATATTCTTACAAATTATTCAAATGAGCTTCAGAGTGCATGTAAGATTTCATGTGAAAACACACTGACACAAAATGACGAACAATTGATGAATAATAACCAGATCACAATAATATTAGAATACGGGGAGTTTATTAAAATAAAACAACACATAGAAAGAAACCCTAAAGTTCTAGCCAGTCCTCAAGGTAGGGGATATTTGGCAATTCAAAGACCTAGGTTTCAATTCAGGAGGGAGAAAATATCTGAAACATACCTGCCCAAACAATCATTTCAGATAATTCTTTTACTGACCAATGTATTTTAGGGAAACGACAAGGACAAAGTGTGCATGGCCCATGTGGGACATGTAGCATGTGTTCTCAAATATCATGTTGTAACTAATAGACTTGGGCTTAGAACTGTCATGAGTACAACAAAAGTTTAAACATTGCAATACTGTAAATGTGATTTACACTATTACCCATCTATCCAATCTCTAATGTATCAGAATGACAAGCAGGGCAGATAAAACAAAAATGATAAATCAGAAATCATGTATTGATCAAAGAAAAGTCTGTGGCCCTATAGTTACACATATCACAACTTCCCCACACGCTGTAGATGCGTTTGGATTTACAATAAATGAAACAGCGAAGATTCCACCATGATGAGATGATATGTCTCAGACATTACTGATTCATGAACATGTTGGATTTATAGTATTTGGACAGAGTATATCGGTCTGCATGATGTAATCAGATGGAATCAGTTTGATTAATGCCTTGACTATACAATTATTGATTGCCATTTCCTTTAAAGAAAATACTGAACGTGTGTGACTCTACTTGTAGGTTATTATCAAGTTGTGCTGTATAGAATAGTTTGTCTTTCATTGTTAGATCAAATGCTACACAGAAGAGAGGGTGGGATCATGCTACTGTCGAATTGTGGCAATATTCGATCATATACATGAGCAAGTTATATTTGAGAAATAGTACTCTTTACATTGTTTGACTAATATTTTGTTGAAACAACGTTAACAATGTTACATAGTGGAGTGTGATTCAAGTCTGTAAAGATTAGCCCACATGGTGTGGTTCTTGAGTCATTAATATAACTCAGAATACTATGTGGGTGTGTAACCTGGTCCCATGATTTCTATTTCTTGTACATCTGTCATATTGTACCCAATGCCCTGTTTTATTTTTCCCATGGCTTTGAAGCAGCAACCTATGAGTAAGCACCTTAAAAAAAAACCTCAAACGTATATACAGGAAGAAAATAAAGTAAAGGAATGTATAATAAATAAAATAAGAGACTCATAGGAGATTGAGGGTGTCCAAGCAAATAAGGTAACATTTACCAATATTTGAATTTCTTCTCAGTAATAACTCATTTTGGGTGTTGATTAAATGTAATGGATAGGTGGTGAATTGGTCGTAGCACCTGATAAAACAGTGTCGGTTCCTGGCAAGTTCATAATTAATGCCTTTATGAGACCCACAGCTGTTGGTTTTCCCATTGTTTGTTTTAACAGGAACTGAGCACAAGGAACAGATCCAAGGGAACACATAATGCTTGCAACTTTGTACACTTTGTAAGTCAGTTTTATTATATCAAGAGGTTGTTTATCTGGTTTATAGCTGTAAACCATGAAAGTTTACTCATAAAACAAAGGTGAAACCCCTGTGAAAACAAGCAAGCTCCTTCGTAAGTCAAGACTGCACCCCTGCAGAACTGACAACCTTCCTCCCTACTCCCAAGGCACCCAAACAGCCCCCCTCACCTCCACCACCACTCTAGTCAGCCCCTGACAGTACACCTCCCTCCCCACACTGCCCGCACCACCGGCACTACCCCCAGGTAGTCCACTCAAGTCCTGACACCACCCAAGAGCCCCCCTCACCTCCAACACTACACGAGGCAGTCCCCTGACAGTACACCCCACTCCCCACACCACCATCACCTCTGACACTACCGCCAGGCGGCCCCCTCGTTCTGACACCACCACCTGCCCCCTCACTTCTGATACTACCCCACAAAGCCCCCTCACCTCCAACACTATACTCAGGCAGCCCCATGTCAGTACACCCCCCCTCCCAGCACCACCGTCACCTTTGACACTACCTCTAGGCAGCCCCTGACAGACCACCCCCGTCCCAGCACCGCCCTCACCTCCGTCACTACCCCAGGCAGAACCGTGCCTGTACACCCCACTCCCCACACTGCACTCACCTCTGACAATACTCTCAGGCAGCTCCCTCAAGTCCTGACACCACCCACCAGGCCCCTGACCTATGAAACTACCCCTGTCAGCCTGCTGACAGTACACTTCCCTCCCCACACCACTCTCACCTCTGACACTACCCCCAGTCAGCTCTCTGACAGTACATCTCCCTCCCCACGCCACCATCACCTCTGACACTACCCCTAGGCAGTCCCATAACTGTATACCCTCCTCCCCACACACCACCCTCACCTCCACCACCCCCCCAGGCAGCCCCCTGACAGTCTCCCACCCTGTCAGTCCAATGCATGGCTGCAACTCACATCAACCTCTATGGTCTGCCAGCACCATGAAGCAGACCTCCAACATGTCCATCGCCAACATGATCTACATGAAGCACTGAAGATCAACCCAGGACCGGAGCACTTCCACTCTCATAACTTCATTCCAGGATTTTGCCTGATCTAGTAGGTGGGAGTTTGGATGTACCACTACTATGATATTTCCCTGTGTTTAAGCATTTTAACCTATATTCTTCTTCTTCCATTCATCCGCACCCTCCTGCCTTGCCGTGTCTAGCAACCAACTTTTCCAGTCACCCAGTTCTGGCCATATCTTGAAGTTCCATTCCACAAACATATTGTTCCCCCCTTTCTTCCTATTTTGTTCTTACATTGCTGGCTCCTTTCCCTCAGAACAACAAGCCCCACCCCTCATCTTACCGTGCCCGGATCACAGCATCAGATGCTAAACCTACCGGTACGTTTCCATTCATTACCCCACATTCGTTACACAGCCACAACCGCTCTTGCTCATCGATCCTTCTATCTTCCTTCTCCAACTTACCTTAGGACCATGTCCCCAGCAGCAACGGGCATCATACACCTAATCGTCCTGAGCAGAAGCAACCGCCTCCATCCAGACCGCTCGGTGCTCACACAGATTCCATGCCTGATGAGGATTTCCTGACCAGCAGGGTTTTTCTTCCCCCAGAGGGATTTCCCTTGGAGTCTTGCCTGCTCCGGTTCTGTATACTTACGGGACCAGTGAGGGCAGGGGTCCTATGGAAATTCTCACATTCTGCAAAAGGTTGCATCCGAGACAGGTTAGTGCTGGCTACTTCTTATAATAATTGTTTAAGCTTAATTGAATGATACATGTGACAAGTGAATGCAATGCAAAGTGGCATCTTCATATTGGCCATGGGCCATTGCATAGGAATCAAAGCACAGCAACTGACTGTGTGTTGAGGACAGAAGTAAACAAAATAAAACATTGGCCAGATCCACAAATAATGACTAAGTAGGTTACAGCATGAGCATATGTTACCGTGGTGGTAGAGGTGGCGAAATCCCTGTCAAGGATGACAACATGTTTATTTATGTAATTGTATTTATTTATTTTAGTTATTTGTTTAGATGGCGCCGAAAGCCTGTGGGCATCGGGCGCCCATAACACTCACATGGCAGGATGGCCATCATGGAACAGGACAAAAGGGGAGCGTACACTCAATGGGGTTGTCACTTGAAAAGATACGTTTTCAAAACTTTGCTGAAAGTTCCTAGTGCCTCTTCCGACCTCAAGGTAATGAGGAGAGCGTTCCAAAAGGTTGCTGCCTTAACTGGAAAAGATCTGCCAAGTCCAATAGTACGTCTGAGACCACGACAGATAATCTGCTTCTTTCCAGTAGAGCACAGATTTCTTGGCAACTAATATTGTAGAATGGATCGTTTTAGATAAGCTGGCGCTTGTCCAGAGATACATTTGAAAACCACATTTCCTGTCTTAAACAGGATTAATTCCTTGACTGGAATTCAGTGAAGGTTATGTCGCTGATTGGAGATGTTAGCACGCCTAGCAACCTTTTTGATGATACATACTGCTTTGTTTTGCAGAAACTGACATTTTTTTAGGCATGTGTTTGAGGCTCCAATCAATAGGGAGTTACAATAATCTAACCTTGAGTTCATTGTTGCTCGAGCTATGGTGGCACTGTTCTCTTGTGAAATGTACAGACAAATGTTTCTGAGACGGTGCAGCTGGTAATTACAATTTCAAATCAGCTGATTGACATGTGCCTTGGAACTCAGAGGGGCCTCCAGCTCCAACACCAAGCGTTTTCACCTTAGTTTGAACATGGATGGTGTTGTCTTTGATTCTAAAATTGGTGAAAGCAGGATTGAGTTTCTCCTGGGCCTGGCTGGAGCCAAAAACAAGAATCTGTCTTGTTGGTGTTCAGACAAAGCCAGTTGGAGGCCATTAGGAGTTCTATCTGGCAGAAGAAGTGAGAGATGGATCTGTTATCCTTGAAATGGTCCCCAATGAATTCTATGATGAGCTGGGTGTCATCAGCATAGTTCATAAAAAATACCCCATGATCATCCAATAGTCAACAGAGAGTTCTTGTGTACATGTTGAACAAGATAGGGGACAAACTTGCCCCTTGAGGAGCTCTGCAACAAATGGGAGCTTATGGAGAAAGGACCGATGCCACAGAATTTTGGATTTGCGTCCTGATAGAAACAAATGAAACCAATCAACCACTCTCTTGGATCAAAGTCGCAGATGCTGTAAGGACTGCAGGAGGCGTGGGTGATTGACCAAATTGAAAGCCGCTGACAGGTCCAAAAATACTAGCATTCTCATTTTGCTCTTTTCGACGATACCCAGCATTTCAGATTGTAGATCAAGTAGCTCTGTCTCAGTACTATAGCGGGGTCGATAAACCGATTGTCTGTTGTGGAGGATGTTATGTGTTTCTATGAATCTTGAAATTGCATGTAAGCTGTTTTATCCAAGAATTTAAAGAGGAATTGACAGTTGGTTATAGGTCTCAGATTACCAGGATCCCTAGGGTCCAGATTGGGATGTGAGATCATTCAGAAAGTGCATCACTCACTGAGACAGGAGATGGGCGCTGCTAAAAAGAAACAGCAGACACGGGACACAACTGTATTACAGTGGTAGAGGTGGATGAAGACATGAGAGGTGGGTGGGTGTGTGAACATGAGATGGAAATGGGAATGACACAATGGCAATGAAATAACAAATGTGCAAGGGATTTGTCCAGGCCACCCATCCACAGTGAAATCACATCTCACTACGGCGCCCACAATGCACAATACATACAACAGAAAATGGAATGTGGGCACATACGCAATCCCAAGACTGAGCAAAGTGGAAACATAAACATCAGTGGACCTTAAATTAAAACAATGCTAAAGCGTGCAAAAACACATGACCCAATCACTCCCTTGTGCGCCCCTCCTTAAAACGCCTTGGGCCAATCCTACCTGCCAGGCAAACTACCGCCCGATCTCCATCACTCCTTTCCTGGGCAAACTCCTGGAAAATCTGGCCATCACATAGCTGGCCTCCCTGACCATCAGTCTAGATTTAGAGCATCCAGAGACATGGGAAATGCTCTTCTGAACACCCGAGAAGATATGTTCTCTAATCTTGACTCCAGTCTTCCTTCTGTACTCATCCTCCCTGTCCTTTCCTCAGCTTTTGACATGGTCAATCACGCCATCCTGTGGTGTTCCCCGGGGCTCTATCCTCTCACCCTGGCTCTTCAATGTCTACTTGGCCCCTTTGGCCCACCTGATCTCTACCTTCTCTTCCAACATTTAGTGTTATACGGATGACACTCTGCTCTCTTTCAGGCTCCCTTCAGCCTCCTTTCCTCTCCCGCTCATTCCTGACTCTCTACCCGTGCACCTCCAGCACTCTCTGCCTTGATGCCAGTAAGACTGAGATCCTTCTCATTGGGACGCCTTCTCCCGCTTTCCCTCTCTCTCTGGATGCCCTCCTTGGGCCCACTTCCTTCGCCTTCCTGTGAGGCAAAAAACCTTGGTGTCATCTTTAACTCCACTTTCTCATTCTCTCCTCTCATCACAGACCTTTCCAAGAAGGCCTACTACCAGCTGCATTTCATCAGTAGCATTCTTCCTTTTCTCACTTTTCCCCAGAAGCTCACTGTCTCCAGAGCCCTGGTTCTCTCTAGGATGGACTTCAGCAACAACCTCTTTCTCAATCTGCCTTCCTCTACTCTCCGCCCTCTTCAACCAATCCAGAACAGTACTGCAAGATGTATCCTTGGCCTCAAGCTCAGGGACTGTATCTCTCCAGCCCTGAAATCTCTACACTGGCTCCCAGTGGCTGTAAGGATCAAGTTCAGGACCCGCTGCATTATCCAAAGGCTTTCTAGGCCAGGGCTCTCATTACATCCAACTCTCGCTTCCAAAATATCTTCTTTCCAGAGCCCTTCGTTCAGCAACCTTCATTTCACTAAGAGTCAGATGCTTCTCCAGGCAGAGTGTGGGGGGTAGATCTCTCTCCTCTTCAGGTGCCTCTCTCTTGAATGGTCTCCCTGCCCCTCTCAAACTTGAGCATGACCACCTGAAGTTCTGGAAGCAGCTCAAGACCTTACTTTTCTCCTCTGCGTTCACTCACTCCCTCTCCTGCTGACCTACCTGTCTGCTGCACCAACTGGTTGCCTGGTTACCCTCAGAGCCTCACTGGGCACCATGCTCCTCCATGGTCAGTCTCCCCTGCACTGCCTCCGGGCCTAACATGCACTTAGGGGATGTACCTGTAACCTCTACAGTCCCCTCCATCCTTGCAGTTACCCAGAGACATGCTGCCCTGGCTGCACTTACTCAGAGCAATTGCTGCCCTAATTGCACTTCTCACTCTCTGGCACTTCCCCTCTCCCTTCCCCCTGCACTTCCCACTCTCTCTTCCCCCTAAATCTTGCACTGTCACACTTGCACAATCTGAATGACACAAATTGACTTGTCCCCCTCTGTCTTCCCTAGCTTCTCTTGTCACGCCTTAAAACACTTGTGTATAGATGTGTTATAAGTGACATATATCATATGAACAAGTGGCATTCCATCCACAATGAGAGTCAAATAAAAAATAAATAACACAGCCACACACAACTGGTAATGTTTATTTATATAGCACCTATACACAGGCAAGTGTTTCAAAGCGCTCAAACTGCAAACATACCTGTATGTACATCATCACACACACAAGCGAAAACTCCACACCAACCACAATGATGCAAAACACAGTGATGCTGCACATGTAATGGAAGATGAAACCTCCAGTGCAGCCTCAAGTAGTCTGATAGCCTCTGTCCCATATGTCAGGCACATGTAAATCCTTCCACCGTCAAACATCACAGCACAGGAACAACATGACAAACACAGGCATGCCACAATACACATGATCTGCAATGATGGGATGCACTGAGTGAAATGTAAACACTCAAATGTGCAGAGTGCAGACACACAAAGGTATGTAATCTAACCAGATAAAACATCTATTCAATAAAACTATATACAACAAAAACTGGGAACGAATGTTTAAGAAGTTTGAGGTAAATGAGGAAAAATGTAATGATCCCTATGTCTAAAGAACTATATACATGAAAAATGGGAAAGGAAAGTCACTGAAGTCAGGGGCAAAAGAAAAAAATTATAAAGAGACCTCTACCTAAATAACTATATACAAAGGCAGCATGCTACACCTCATCACAATCTCTGCAATCTGTCGACCAGGATTGACTCTAATGCCTCGTCCTCCTCCATCAGGTGGGCCTCCATTGTTTCCTGGAGGGCTTGCAGGGGGGACAATAACTGGTGTTCTCCATCCTGCTCTAACCTGCAAGTCACCTCTAAGGTGGCAGCCCGCCTCCTTGCCTGACATAGCACCACCACTACCCTGGCCACCATCACCAGTGCCTCTCATGCCTGCTGCTTCTCTGACAGCAGCTGCCTCTTATACTGCCGGTACATGAAAGATATGGCGTTCAACGCCCCACAAGGTCCTCCTGCCTCATAGTTTCCACCTGTCTCCTTGGGGTGGTTTGCCCTGCAACAGTCTGCCTCCTCGTACTTGCTACCTGCTGCTGCAGGTCACAGTGCAGGCTCTTGCTGTACGCCCTCTGATGTGATGAAAATTGTCAGGGGTGTACAGCAGCGGCATTGCTCTGAGGTTCCTGCTTCCCCTCAATTGCTTTTGCCTCTGTTAGTGCCTGGGTAGGCATGGTGACCACCTCAGCTAATGTACTTTGGACTCCCACCTTAGACGGGGATGTTAGCTCCAGCAGATGGGGTTTTGGGGGTGAGACTGGTGCACAGGGGGCTTGCTGGTATGTGGCCCGGAAGGCACTACGGAGTATGACTGGCGCACAGTGGAGGAAGCAGAGAAGGGGGTCGCAGCAGTGAACAGCCCATAAGCCAACCAGGGAACAGACCTGCTGCCAGCAAGGCCACGAGGTGTCAGAACTAATTGTGATGATGGGCAAGCATACCATGAGTAGCCTGCCCATCATCACAAATTACTGCGGTCTGCCTTGTGATGCTGGTCAGCAGGGGAAGCACATGATCCGTGATGGACACATCAGCTGGTAAGGTGATGCTGGTTTGGGGGAAGGCATCTTGGAAAGGTGAGCACTGCTGCATTTGATGGCCATGGTACATGATTTTGAACAGGAAACTCCATGGTGGCCTGCTCAGCCTCATGCCCCTGGGACAGGTTTGCAACATGCAGACCAACCTCAACACCCTAACCTGACCCCATGGTATGGGCTGCAATGAGCACCTTCTCCGCCTGTACCTCCGTCAACCTAAATGACCCCAGTGTGTCTTCCACCTTGGGTGACCCCTCTGTGGCATCACCCTGTCCCACCACTGCTGAGGAGTCCCCTGCCATCTCCACTTCTTGGGACTTACCCGTAGCAGCCTCGCCCAATGGTCTAGGAGTTACCTCAGCCACATCGCTCTCCGAAGACGAGCTGTCACAGGGGAGTGACTGGTGCCTGCACCTTGGTCTGGTGGAATGGTGCTCGCTTCCATGACGCACAGCACTGCTTCTGCCCTCTTCACAGCAGCAGCTACTGCAATAAAGAAGACACAAAAAAGTGACATCAGTGTACAGAGTAAAAGGCTGCATTGCATACACAAAAGTCACAGTAAAATGAATTGTCCATGGTGCAACAAGCAAAATTCAGACTCACAAACATGGACATGCTATTCAATTTCAAACAGACATGACAACCTATGCTCAATCACAACCACAGTCATGACACAATCACATGTAAACGAAGCACAATGATGGCAGTGCACAGACACACACCAAGGAAATGGCATGAAACAATGGCAAATGCAATGTGCCGCACTGCAACCAGCTGCGTTGCCATGGGAGACATGGCACAGGGGCGGTCAGGGAGTAAAATGGTCAGTTGGCCAAACACAGAATGCATGGGAGCACAGATGGGCTGGGGTGCCTCAGAAGACACATTGTTGGCAAGAGACACAGTGGAATCATGGCCACCAGTTGACACTCATGATTGCACCACTCGAAGCATGGCCATGCCAACACCTGCTTGTTCATCTGTCCACACAATTACATCAAACATCATGCCTCCCTCAAAGTCCGACCTGTAAGCATGCAACACATAAATGCATCAATTGCTCAGGCACATATGAGAATGCCATGGCACAATGCACACACACATGGCATGTGCACACATCAAATCAGAGGACACATGCAGCACCATGACAGATCACATCAAAGTCCCTGGAATGACAAAGCCACAACCTCACTTGGCCAAACAATCAAAAGCACGTGTCTCCTGCAGATTTAGAGGGTGTGTAGCCACACAATGCAATTGTTGCCCCAACAGCATACCTATCCTGAGATGGCCACCACATCTTCATCTGGCACCCTTTCCGTCCAAGCACGTCCAACCATCAAGTGACATTGCATGTGCACATTTTGTGCAACTGGACAACTACACACACTGCAAATACTAGCACATGTCCAATCAACAAATGTCACACTTCACACATGGGGATGCTTGTCTGGGGACTGCATGCCACTGTTGATCGCTGAAAAAACACTGCTGCATACATACGGGTGTAACTACAAATGTGCAGGCACATGCACAACACACATGCACAGTAAGGCAGTGCACCACATGGCTACTCACCAGCAGACTCCAGACGCTGTTTCCAATTGCAGATCTGGGTATGTAGCTCTGGGTAGAACCTGTCCGGGACTGGCATGTTGTTTGATGAAAACCAGCACCTGCCTGCATGGTGCACATCCACGGTTGCACCAGCCTTCAGGGAGCGCAAGGCATTCATGTGGGTTGTGGACTTGAGGTCCTTCCAGTGCTTATAGACACTCTTGGGATAGCAGACTGCCACACCCTCCAAGTTGATGGCAGCCATTATTTCCCTCCAGATCTGCTGCGTCCTTCCTTGCCGTGTTGCTTCATTGGGTCGAAGAGGGCATCATAGTTCTACAGGACTTTATCCATCAGGATGCCAACTTCTTTGGAGCTGAAGTTGACAGCCCTCTGCCTCACTGCTGTTGTGGGATTGCCGCTCTGGTCAGATGAATATGGTGCGGACATGGCAAACCCTGATGTAGTTGTGGGTGGGAAAACTGGTCCTGTAGATGGGCTGTGGAGCAGTGGTGAAGAGAGATCCACCCTATCTTTTTTTTTAATCACTGCCTCTACAATTGAAGTAACAGTGGTACCTGCTATTATCTCTTGTGAATTTTCAGGCTGAAACAAAAATTCAAGTGGTATTCAACACGTCCTGTCTTGAATCCCAGGGATCCATCTTGGCACACCCATTACCCCATAAAGGAACATAAATGCATGCACAGGCACCGCTTTATCATGCTATAACTGTAAAATGCATGCACAATTATTATTTTTTTTAGAAATTTATTTTTGGATTTTTCACAGTAACAAACAAAGTAACACCCACTAGGTGTAACAACCACTGCACCCCAAAGTCTCCTCATCACCCTTCCCTCCCACCCCCATCCTTTCTATATTAAAAATATTGTTTTCTTGAAAGTCTATTTGACTTGAGCTCGTCTGCGAAGGAGTCTACTGGCGGGCCACTTCAGGTAGTGTGTTGGGTTGGTGTTGGTGAAGTGGAGCTGTCGGAGGTGGAGAGCAAGTATGTGATATATGGTCCCCAGATGTCGGTGGAGCGTGCATGTAGGGGTAGTGTTCTAATAAACTCAGTTTCCACGTCTTGGCAGTATAGTATATCTTTCAGCCAGTTTGCCCAAGTGGGGACTGGTCCACGACCCCATGACATGGCGACTCTCCTGAGCGCGAGCACCAGGGGGGTATCCACAAGTTTCCTCATTGTAGCTGATAGGTGTCTTGTCAGCCTGAGAAGGGCCACAGTGGGAATGGGTGACAGGTCTTCTCCTATTATTGCAGCTGTTGTTTGTAGAACCTGAGTCCAGATGCGGGACACCGCGGGGCAGTCCCATGCAAAGTGGAGAAAGTCTACTGCCGAGAGACACCACACCTCTCACATGAGGCATCTGATTCCTGGCCACCAGTCAACACTCATGATTGCACCACTCGAAGTATGGTCATGCCAACACCTGCTTGTTCATCTGTCCACAAAATTACATCAAACATCATGCCTCCCTCACAGCCTGACCTGTGAGCATGCAACACTTACATGCATCAATTGCACAGGCACATGTGAGTATGCCATAGCACAAAGCACACACACATGGCATGTGCACACATCAGATCAGAGGACACATGCAGAGCCATGACAGATAACATCAAAATCCACGAAATGACAAAGCCACAACTTCACTTGGCCAAACATCCAAACGCACGTGTCTCCTGCAGATGTAGTGGGTGTATAGCCACACATTGCAATTGTTGCCCCAACAGCATGCCCATCATGAGATGGCCACCACATCTTCATCTGGCACCCTTTCCATCCAAGCACGTCTAACCATCAAGTGACATTGCATGTGCACATTTTGTGCAACTGGACAACTAAACACACTGCAAATACTAGTGCATGTCCAATCAACAAATGTCACACTTGACACATGGGGATGATTGTCTGGGGACTGCATGCCACTGTTGATCGCTGAAACATACATGCTGCATACATACATGTGTAACTACAAATGTGCAGGCACATGCACAACATGCATGCACAGTAAGGCAGTGCACCACATGACTACTCCCCAGCAGACTCCAGACGTTGTTTCCAATCGCAGATCTCGGTATGTAGCTCTGGGTAGAACCTGTCCGCGACCTGCATGTTGTTTGATGAAAACCAGTACCTGCCCGCATGGTGCATATCCACAGTTGCACCAGCCTTCAGGGAGCGCAAGGCCTTCATGTGGGTTGTGGACTTGAGCTCCTCCCAGTGCTTATGGACACTCTTGGGATAGCAGACTGCCATACCCTCCAAGTTGATGGCAGCCATTATTTACCTCCAGATTTGCTGCCTACTTCCTTGCCGTGTTGCTTCGCCGGGTCGAAGAAGGCATCATAGTCCTACAGGACCTTATCCATCAGGATGCCAACTTCTTTGGAGCTGAAGTTGACAGCCCTCTGCCTCACTGCTGTGGGGTTGCCGCTCTGGTCAGATGAAGATGGTGCGGACATGGCAAACCCTGATGTAGGTGTGGGTGGGAAAACTGGTCCTGGAGATGGGCTGTGGAGCAGTGGTGAAGAGAGAAACGCCCTGTCTTTTTGTCTTTTTTTTAAAATCACTGCCTCTACAATTGAAGTAACAGTGGTACCTGCTATTATCTCTTATGAATTTGCAGGCTAAAACAAAAATTCAAGTGGTATTCACCAAGTCCTGTCTTGAATTCCAGGGACCCATTTTGGCACACCCATGACCCCATAAAGGAACATAAATGCATGCACGGACACCCCTTTATCGCACTATAACTGTAGCATGCATGCAGGACATTTGTTTTTTTTCAGAACTTTATTTTTGGATTTTTCAACAGTAACAAACAAAGTAACACCCAGTAGGTGCAACAACCACTGCACCCAAAGTCCCCTCATCACCCTTCCCTCCCACCCCCATTCTTTTTATATTAAAAATATTATTTCCTTGAAAAGTCTCTTTGACTTGAGCTCATCTGTGAAGGAGTCTACTGGCGGGCCACTTCAGGTAGTTTGTTGGGTTGGTGTTGGTGAAGTGGAGTTGTCGGAGGTGGAGAGCAAGTATGCGATATATGGTCCCCAGATTTGAGCGTGGCGTGCATGCAGGGGCAGTGTTCTGATAAATTCTGTTTCCACGTCTTGGCAGTATAGTATGTTTTTCAGCCAATTTGCCAAAGTTGGGGCTGGTCCACGACCCCATGACATGGCGACTCTCCTGAGTGCGAGCACCAGGAGGGTATCCACGAGTTTCCTCATTGTAGCAGATAGGTGTCTTGTCTGCCCGAGAAGGGCCACTGTGGGAAAGGGTGACAGGTCTTCTCCTATTATTGCAGCTGTTGTTTGTAGAACCTGAGTCCAGAACCGGGACACCGCGGGGCAGCTCATGCGAAGTGGAGAAAGTCTGCTGCCGGGACACCACACCTCTCACATGAGGCATCTGATTCCGGTCGTTGTATGCATTTTTTGGCTGGGTGTAGTATGTTTTATGAAGATAATTGAAGTGAATTTGCTTGAAACGTGTGTTCAATGCGACCTTTTGCGTTTAACGGAGGACGTATGACCAATATTCATCCATTATTGTGGCACGTAGAGATTCTTCCCACCTTGCTCTCGTGTGAGTGTTTGTGGGTATGGTGTCCATTAAGATGGATCTGTACAGCATAGAGACTAATCTGCCTTCTCCTTTTGCTTGGATCGCATTGTGTAAGAAGTGCCACGTGGGTGGTTGTTGTGGGAATGTTGGCAAGAGTGTCTGGAGAGAGTAACAGAGTCTAAAATAGACAAATGTTTCAAGGGATCTGCTGCCTCCCTTCTCTCTAGCTAGCTGGGGTGTTATGAATATACCCTCGGTGAACAAGTCTCCCAGGGTCTGTATTTGTAGTTTGTCTACCCATTGGTGGAAGACTTTCTCTGCGGTTAGGGAAACTCCTGGTATAAACTTGACTGGCAACAAGGGAGAGAATCTAGTTGGATACTGTATTTCTGCGCCATCTTTCTCCAGCTGGCGTATTTCGATAAAACTATGTTCATCGTGGCATGAGGCATGGGAGGTGGCCGATAATGACCGCCCTTATAGGTTGGGGGATGCCAGGGCTCGTCCTATTTGAACGTGAGGTCTAATGAAATGTGTAGCGTACCAATGACTAAGAAATTGTGCCTGGGCTGCCCAGTAGTACCACTCCAGGTCAGGGAGTGCTAGGCCACCCTGGGACGTTGGCAGTGTGAGTGTTGCGTAGGCAACCCTTGCTGGCTTGCCCGCCCACAGTAGTTCAAGGATTAAACTCCTAACTCTTTTCATGAAGGATTGCGGCAATAGTAAGGATATATAGGCGAACAAATAGAGGAGTTTGGAGAGAACCACCATCTTGACCTGTGAAGCTCTACCCCACAGTGTCAGTAGGAGTGCCTTCCATCTGTGCATTCGCTCGTGGAGTGCCCCTAGTGTTTTCTCATAGTTATCTTTATATATATTGTGGTAATGTAAGGACATGAAAATACCCAGATAGCGAACTTGGGAGTTCTCCCATTTGAACCCATAATCATCTGTGAATTTTTGGGTGCCGTGTGTCAGGGGAAATATTACTGATTTGGAGAGGTTAATCTTTAGGCCGGATATGGCGCCAAACTGGATAACGTCCTGGATACAGGGATTCAGGTTTTCGTTTGGGTCTTTGACAAAGAGGACCACGTCATCAGCATAGAGGGAGATCACTAGTTTGTGGGGCCCAAGGGTGAGGCCTCTGTGAAGTTTGTCAGGAACGTAGCCCCGATGACAAGGGTTCCATAATCAAAGCAAATATTATAGCCGACAGTGGACAGCCCTGTCTATTCCCCCGCTGCAGGTCTATGTTTATGGATTTTGTGTTCCCTACGATGATGGAGGATTGAGGGGCATTGCATAAGAGAGAGACCAGCTTGAGAAAGTAGTTCCCCAGCACTAATTGTTTGAGTACTGCGAAGAGATAGGTCCATTCAACAGAGTTGAAGGCCTTCTATGCCTCCAGTAGAACGGCGATCACTTGACAAGTGGGGTCAAGCGCTTCCATGATGCCAAATAGCCTCCTGATGCCGAATGTTGTGTTTTGTTCGGGCACAAAGCCTGATTGGTGACCCATAACCAGTGCCGGGCATTGGGGGAAGCAGTCAGGCAGATAGGATGTTTGCCAATATTTTATTATTAAGGTTAATCAATGAGATTGGCCTGTATGAAGCACAGTCCTCAGGGGGGCTTGCCTGCTTTATGTAGGGGGATTACGTTGGATTCTCGTAGGGTCGGTGACAAAATCCTGTGTTCCAGCGCTTCCTCGTAAACCCGCAGGAGGCGAGGGGCCACCGTGGCTGTGAAGGTTTTGTAGAATTCGCTGGTTAGGCCATCGGGCCTGGGGCTTTGGTGTTGAGTAGGTTTTTTTATAGCTTGTATAATTTCCTCTAATGAGATGGGCATATTTAGTGGCTCACAGAGATCTTGTTCCACCCATTGAAGTTCAGTGTCGATTAAGTAACCCTGCAATGTTTCGGGGTGAGTGGTGTGTTTGGAGATACAGTTCTTGGAAGAAAGAGCAACATGTATTGACAATTTCTTCTTCAGTATGCACCAGTGTGCCCTATGCGTTGCATACCCTTTCCAGACGGGTGGGTTTCCTGTCAGCGGCTATCGGGCGAGCCAGGAGGACTCCGAGTTTCTACCCCTCGCTGTATTGGTGTATCTGATGCCCTTGTCCTAGGAACTTTAACTTGCGCTCTACTGTGGCTCTGACCTTCAGTAGCTCCTCCTTGAGTTCTGCTTGGTTGTGTGAATCGTTTGTGCTGGGGCACTTGAGCTTGAGGCTTTTTAATTTGTCCCTGGTGGTGAATTCACGCCTGATCAGTTTCAAAATTCTGTTCTCTTTTGCCAAGCACACCCCTCTAGCGCAGCATTTGAACGTCTCCTAGAGCGTGCCTGCTGAATTGACAGTGTCTTGGGTGACCTTCAGAAATGTCATAATTTCTAGATGTAGTTTTGTTGCGAATACCTGATCTGATAGTGAACCTGGTTTGAATCTCCAGTGGGGTATGCCCGGCATGGTGTTGGGGAGGCTGACTTCAAGTGTCACCATGGAGTGGTCGAAAAAGGTCTTGGGAAGGATCTAGCACATCCCCCAGTGGAACGGGCTCTGGGGAGATACCATGAGGTAGTCAATGCATGAACTGGTGTTGTGGACATCCGAGTGAAAGGTATACTCTCTGGCTTCCCAGTTAGAGTGTCTCCATATGTCTATCAAGTTGTATGCCTGACAGATTTCCCTGACCTGAAGGCTCGCTCTAGACGGACGGGCAGTTGTGCCTTGTCTTTCTGGGGGTCCATTGGTGCATTCAGGTCTCCTCTCCAAATAATTGTTGTGGAATCTGTCCCTTCAAGATCAGACAGAACCGATTGAAATTGTTTCTGTCCATCGATTTTGGGAGCATAGGAGTTCACAAAGATCACCTCTTTTCCCGCAAGGATCCCTCTCACCAGGAGTGTTCTGCCTTCCGCGTCTTTCTCAGATTTAATCAAGCTGAAGTTGGCTCTTTTATCTATGAGGATAGCCACCCCTCTGGCGTACGATGAGTATGATGAAAAATATCTGTGGCAGCCCCATTCTCAGGCCCAGCGATGTTCCAACTCCGGAAGGAGGTTTGTCTCCTGTATCAGGGTCACATCAACATTATGCCTCTTGAGGTATTGGAGGATTCTGCAAGTTTTTGTCAGAAGATTGCCCCCTCTAATGTTCCATGTGGCTACCTTGAATTTGCCGTGTAGGTATTATGGTGGCGCTGGTACTTGGATATGACAGTTGCAGAAATTGTCGACTGAGGCGAGGTGGTTCGCAGAGAGCATTTCATCTTTCTTTTCTGATGAGCTGAAGAGCTGAGGTTCTTGAAGGAATGTGGGGTGCGGCGGGCGGGACAGGGCCTATGTAGGCACAATCCCATAACAATCCCAGTGTACCCTCCCTTCCACGGGCAACCCCCAACTGGCCCAAGATAATGTCCCTCCCAGTGACTGAGAACAATAACAGTGCTGCGCTTGGGGCGCTGGTGACCCTTCAAGGTAGAGGGCTCCGTTAACATTGCAGGGTTGTGATCTCTGGAGGTGGTGACAGGCTTAGTTGCATTTGGCCTTGTACTTTAATATAGATTTATAGTGGATTTCTTTTAGCCCGGTCTCTCTGTGGGGGCAGTGGATTGTTATTGTGGGGTCTGCAACCGATTCTTTCGAAGAAGGTGCTGACCTCTTCAGGTGAGTTAAATAATTGGACCTTCCCATCATGAGGGACGTGTAATTTTGCGGGAAAGAGCATTGAATAAGACAACTGGTTGTCCTGAAGATGGTGTTTAACGCCTGTGAAGGATCTTCTTTGCGCTTGGACGGGCGGCAAAAGTCTGGTTGGAATTGTATGCTGTCCGCATCAAACTGGAGTTCTCCCTTTTCCCTGGTGAGTGTTAGGATTGTGTCTCTGTCTTTGTAATTAAGCAACTTAGCAATGATTGGGGGCAGGGTTGCCCCTGGGATTGGCTTGGTGGTCAGGATTCTATGAGCTCTCTCCACGATGAACAGTTGAGACAGTGCTTCGGTTCCGAAGAGTTCTATGCATATTTTTTCGACATGGTCTTCCATATTTATCCACAGTTGCTGTTCTCTGACCCCGACAAGTCTGATATTGTTCCTCCGGGAGTGTACCTCCAGGTCTTCGTTCTTGGTGCTTACTGTCTTCATTTGACCCTCTAAAGTCGACACTCTAGCCATCAGCGATGATGTGTTTTCGTCCGGATCAGAGACTCTTTGTTCCACTGCATCAAGCCTGTCTGCATGTTTGTCGAGACAGTGTTGCAGTTGGTCCACCTTGGAGGACAGTGCATCAATCTTCCAATCGAGGCTGCCAATCCCGGCTATCAGATCGAGAAGGATTTCCCTGATGTCAGGAGAATGGGGGGTCCTCTTCTTGGGTTGCATCTTGTGTAGGTGATTCCGGCCTGCTGCTGGGTCTAGGCGTCTTGGTTGAGGTTCCAGGTTCAAAGTTGAGTGTGCACTGGGATTTATCAGACTTTGCCATGGTGAAGCTTGAGGGACTGGGAACCGGGTTGTGAACAGTTCTGTGGTTGCAACAGTATACTTTTGTTTGTTTATTTATTTATAATACGCTCCAGACCCAAAGGTTACCGGGTGCAGCAGAAAGTATATGCAAAGCTTACAATGTTACATGCATAAAATTTACAATGAATAAAATTTACAATATTACATAAATGTAGAAATACAAACTTACAATGTTTTTAATTGATTACCAGGAGAAACTCGGAGATGTGCAGGAATGTACATACAATATTAACAGTTATAGGCATAATGAAAGGTAGCTAATAGTACCTATGTGCCATTGAGAAGGGTTAATCGTACAGTGGAAAGGAATCATATTCAGTGTCTAGGCATTGTTAGCATTAATGTGTTTGATAAAGTTCCTTCTGAAGTGTGAAAAGGGTTGGTCTACTCTTAGGTTGGGTGGCAACGCGTTCCACAAGTTGGCAGCTCTCACAGGGAAGCTAGTACTACCAATTTTGGCAAGTCTAAATCTGGGTACTGCCAGGCAGTTGGAGTTGGCAATTCTCGTAGGTCTGTTGGACATTTTTCCTTTTATTTTGTCTGTCAAGTAACTGGGAGCAGCATTGTTGAGAGCCTTATGGGTCAAGGAGATCATTTTTAGATGGATTTTATTGTCAGTAGAGAGCCATTTGTGTTGCCGCCTAATAGAGGAGATGTGCTCCCTTTTCTTTATGCCGAGTGCAGCTCTAAGAGCATTATTTTGTAACGTTTGGGTGGTGGCTTTGTTAGCACCACTATAGAGGGCATTGCAGTATTCGAGTTGGGAAAGTATTAGGGCTCTCGCCAGGATCAGGCAACTGTTATTGGATAAGAAGGGCTTACCTGCTCTTATCAGTTTGCAGGTGTAGGCTGTGGTAGAGGTGAGGGAGTTAACCTGTTTAGTAAAAGACATGGTAGAATCTAGGTAAAAACCAAGTGTTTTTACTTCCGTCGAGACTTTGATCACATTTCCGTCAATACTGGATGCAGAGTAGTCCGGGCCCAATTTGTTGATGTTGGATTGTGTGCCCAGAATGATCAACTCTGTCTTATCATCATTCAGGCAGAGACCATGGGCTGCCATCCATGCCTAAATGATAAGATACATTCTGTTCACCAACTCCCTGTCCTTGCTGTGATCCCCAGAAACCGGGAGGAAAATCTGTGTATCATCCGCATAGTTGGTGTAGGTGATACCTAGATTATCCAGATCATCGGACAGAGGTTTGGTGAAAATATTGTAAAGAGTAGGGGAGACGCAGGATCCCTGAGGGACTCCACATGTGATGAGTATGGGGTCCGCTGCTGCCGATAGGGAAAAAACTCTCATAGTTCTCTCACTCTAAAGGATTCTATCCAACTGATGGCTTGGGTGGAGAAGTGAGCGGCAGTGTCCAAATGTCTACAAAGGACCTTGTGGTCGACAAGATTGAAGGCAGCTGAGAGATCTAGTAAGAGGAGGAGAGCTGTCTTACCTTGATCTCTCAGATCGTCTATTTGGGTCTTTAAATCGATAAGGGCGGTTTCCGTTCCGTGTAATGGGCAGAAGCCAGATTGTCTAACTCCTAGTAGTTTATGCAGTTCAAGGTGTTTTTTAATCTGCGTATATGCCACTTTGTCCAAGATCTTCAGAATAAATGGAACTGTGGTAATTGGACGGTAATTAGTGGGGATAAGAGGGACTAATGTCTGCTTTTTGAGCAGCGGGAGCACCCAAGATTGTTTTAAGTTAGCAGGAATGATACCTGTGGAGAAGGACGCGTTAACACGTTAGGAGATAAAAGGTGATAAATCTCTGGCAGTGTCTTTTATTAACTGTGCTGGGCAGATGTCAACTTTGCAGTTGGATGGTTTAAGGGTGGGATGATTTTCTCTACCTCTAGTGTAGTAGTTTTGGTGAAGGAGAATTTACTAGTTTGGGGATTGTGGGTGACATTAGGTGGTGGCATGGGCAGATTAGCGAGGTTGAGCGAGTCTTTTTTTTGTTGGATTTTGTTTTGGAGGGTATTTATTTTGTTAGCTAGGGCATGTTGAATATCTGTGCACCCGGTCTGGTCCTTAGTGCAGGTGTCTGGTATGGCAATGGGTGATTCAAGTTCCTTCAGTATAGAGAAGAGTTCCTTCATATTTGAATTAGAGTTGGCAATACGATCGTTATATGAGTTACTCTTTGCCAGGCAAACTTCCTTTTTGTAGTGGCATGAGATGGATGTTAGGTTGGCGTTATTCTCATCGGTTGGGCATAGTTTCCAGTTAGATTCACATTTTTTCTTAGTGAGGCGTAGGGCCTTGAGTTCAGGTGTAAACCATTTATTTAAACCATTTAAACCATTTATTTAGGTGGGATTTAGGTTTACTTGTATGCATTTTAAGTGGGGCAATTTTGTCCATAGTCTCGGTCATTACTTTGTTGTATTCATGGACTAGAGTACTAGGGTCTAAATTGTTAGATAGTGCGTTTAATGTAGGGAGGATGGCAGGTATGACATTGTCTATTGTCATGTTCTTCTTATTTCTAGTCAGGCACGATGGTGCCGTGGGGGCAGCTGTGGGGGATGGTCAGGTTGAAGGACACTAATGAATGGTCGGTCCATGTTAAAGGCGAGATAGAAGAGATGGCTGCTGTACAGTTGGAGTTAGCGACTCAATCTAATATTCTACCCTTCATGTGGGTGGGATTGTTGACTTTTTGGGAGAGCCCTAGGGAATTGATGGCGTTGGCAATGGTCAAGGTGTGCACGTCCGCTTGGTCATTAAATCCTAGGTTAAAGTCCCTTAGTACCAGCAGTTGTGAATTAGTTTTAGCATTATTGGTTAGTAGCATATGCAGATCCTCTTCAAAGGTCCCAAGCGGGCCTGGAGGTCTGTAGATTAGGTGAATTTTTAAGGATTGAGTATTATTTATGATGAGTTTTGCAGTGAGGGCTTCACAAGATTGAAAGGTTTGGGAGGGGGCTAGCCTTAGCGATAGATTCAATTTGGAAATAATGGCAATTTCACCTCCGCGGGTGCCCTCTCGGTCTTGCCTGCATATAGTATAGCCGTTAGGGATGGCCAACATGAGTGACGGGCCTGATGCCTTGTGTAGCCAGGTCTCAGTTATTGCAATAAAGTCCAAATTCGCCTCAGTGATTAAATCCGCTATGTGGAAGGCATGGGCGACTAATGACCTAGCATTGAGGAGCGTTCCTTTGTAGGAGTGGTCCTTAGTTTCCGCTTTAAGTTGTGTAAGATTTAGAATACTTATAGCACTAGATTTTGTCTTGGTTGTAGATGTTTGTGGGTTCATTGAGGCTGGGGTGATGTTGGAAACATTACAATCCTTACCAATGTGGGGTTTCATCTCATGTTTTGTAAGAGGGAGGAGTCGTCTAGGTATCTTGTGAAGTTTGTTGAGTCTAGCTCGTAATTTATTGTTTCTATCCTAGCTAGAGCTAGGCTGGGAGGCATAGGCTGATGGTCCTGGCATAGCCTGGTGTTTAGGATCAGTGTAGATAGAAGTGTTAGTGGCTATGTCAGTCGATAAGAGTGAGAAAGGTACTAGTCCACCTAGGGGGACCCCTGTGTGGCCAACCTGATTACTGGAGACACGGAATGTAACAGTGGCCATGATGCAGTAGATACTGAGTAAACTTGACATTATGCAGGGCTGTCACTTGATTAGGAAGGTGGGAGTCGTGCAAGGTGGGTATTTCTGTGGTAGGGAAAAGTAACCTGGCTGGTAGGTTAGTCTATGTGGGCAGGTAGTGAGGTTGGCAGATAATATTTGTCTACTAAATCTGATAAATGCATTGGGTGATCGCAAGACAAATTCGGGCATGTGCAGGTCGTTATGCTATCAACAGTGACATACACAGCGTGATTACATGCATACATGATCAGACTATAATCTGTAGCGCTTGCAAACATTCACAATCAGGTGATAATAACTTTCTAGTAGTTGAGTGCAACCTTAGGCTAAACAACAAACTAAATGGCAAGCAGATCAATAGTCACAACACTCGCAGTGCTCAAATAGCAGTACATCATGCTGTATAATACATTGTGCCGTACATTGCAATGATCTATGGTAAACTGTGGTCTCAGGAGAGTAGCAAATAGGTTGCGTGCCACGCTAGTTGGCAGAAAAAGGACAAGGCTAGACTACGCAGATCATATAGCATACATCATGCTGCAAATTAAACGTTACAGTGTGCACACTCGCATTTATTTATTGTGCCATGCGTTACAATAAAGTATTGGTATGTAAAATGACTAGCGTTTAGTTCAAGGCATGCCTGGCTATAAGATACAATAGACCAACTAAGAGAGGGAGTGGTACTGGCCTGTGTGGTTGTGAATGGTGAGCGGAGTGTTAAGCATAGGCAATGGCATCATTACATAGAATACATATTTACGCGGGAGTGGGCTTATACACGAAGATTTAGGAAGTAAAGCGAAGGTTCGTATTTCTAGCCGTACGGATACCCAGATGGGCGTCCAGCAAGTTTGAGTAGGTGGTTGTTGTGTTACCTTGACTTTAGATGTCGGAGGCTGGATGCGGACGGCCAGGGGTTGTGGACAGGAGTTAGCCTTGTGTACCTGGGCCTTGGAGTGGATGGGCCGGCTTACGCCTGCCGGCAAACGATTGGTGCTGAAGTTGGGCATTGCAGAAAATCGGGACTCAGGCAGTGTGGGCTGGGCCTGGCTGGGCTTGAATGGCCAAAATAGAACGTCGGGCGGCCATATTTGAAGGTGCTACCATCCTCATGGTGGCTAATGGCGGATATTATTGTGAGAAGTTGCAGGGAGTCAATGCTGGTTGCAAAATAGATTTTAGTGTAGCGGGCATCAACGGCAGCTCACAGATGAATAAAGCACGGAGATGTAGGTAAATTTGGGTAATTTGGCGCCAATGCGAGTGCGCTTATCGCAGATAAGGCGAGCTGAAGCAGGCTCTTCTTTGTTAACCACTGCTCCTGCAGGGTCGGGCGGAGCTCCGGCTCTGGCGAGAGGGGTTGTTGGGACTGCTTCTCAGGCTCAGGACAGGAGTTAGCCTTGTGTTCCTGGGCCTTGGAGTGGATGTTGCGAGAGTGTAAGGGTGCGATCCGACTAAGCTCCTTGTCTCAGGGTGTCTGAGATGAGGGAAGGACGAGGGTTGAGTGGAGCAGACCCGGATGTTGATTGAGGGATCGGCAGTGAAGATGCACTGGATAGCCGTGATGGGGTTCTGTGAGTATTCAGGTGGAATTCTGTTTGATAAATATTCGGGCATCTGCAATGCTCAGTGACCCCTGGTGCGTGGGGAGTGTGTTGGTGGGTTGTTCCCAGTGTGGTCTCTGCCTTTCCCCGGATCTGTGGGGGAGTGCCGGGGAACCAGCTTCTGTCAGCAACGTTTTGTGGACTGATCCGTGGTTGACTATAACCGTGTTATTGCTGGTGGAGCAGGGTGGTATCTGCTGTTTCCATGCCGGGTCCCTGCCTAGTCCACCTCACCCATGTGTACGTGGGGCGCTCTTCTACAGAGCATCAGGGGATTTTGCCCTGTATCATGTCGGATGTTGCTCATTCCAGATGCTTTCAGCATGTGGGGTACACTTTTCAATGATCAAGGAGTTGGCAAGTTTGAGTCTTCTGAGTGCCTCACTGCACGACGCAAGTGTATTCCCCCTGGATTCACTGCAGGATTACAACGTTTGTGGGCCACTGCGGGCAGCAGAGCGTGTTATTTGGCTGGATATGTCTGACTTGTTGTCCAGCCCTTCAGCACTGGAGGAACAGCCCGGCTGGTTGTTGTTGTATGGTATGGCTGCCGGGCCCTCCCGCTCGTAGAATGGCGCCTGAGTTCTGGAGTGTGGGGGGGCAACCTGCGGTGGTGTTTCGTGGCAGATGTGGCTTGTAGCCGCTATCACCCCTTATATTTCAGTCTCTTCTATTATTTTTTCGTGGGCCATGTCTATCTGCACTGGCCGTTTCTGTTGGAAGACTGTTGTCGCTTGGAAGGAGCACCAGGGTGCAATGTCGTCGGTCCAGCCCCGCTTAGACCAGGTAAGGGTGAGAAGGGGGTCCTTCGCCACGCAGTCCTCCAGCCCTCTCACACAGCTGCTCTTACATCCCAGTCTTGGCTCCGGTCGACTATGTTGTGGTCACCCTGCCGCCTGCTCCACAGTTTCGGGTGCAGAGGGGCTGCGGTCACAAGGCCGGGCGAGAGCTCTACGCCACTGAAGGTGCTGTCCCTGCGGGGAGCGTCTTCGGTCTGGCCCCACTGGATGCGGATAGGTCTGCATCTAGCCCGGGTGCTCTGCCTCCTGGCCGAGAGTGCTGGACGAGTCCCCCACGTCGACCGCTGTTGATTATTAGGCGATTCTGGGGTATAGTGTGGTGTTCCACCATGACACTGTTGTCACACCACATGCTGGAGGCATGGCCAGCCCCTGTCGTTGTTTATGTCCACTATGACCAGGAGGGTACATAGGCTGTGGTAACGTGGCTAAGGCCTGATTCTCCACCAGCACGAATGCACGGGCGTGAAGGTTCTTTTCGCATCAATATTGGTCTCTTTGCAAGCGTCAGCGACCAGTGATGCTTTCTGTCAGCGAGTTGGATCGAGTACCCACCAGAGAAGCAGCAATTAGACAGGATTAATTCAGAGCTACACGGAGCTCTCTAGGGAGCTGCCATCTTGGTCGGCCCTCTAGCGCCCTCATGCATGCAGGAACATTGTTGTTCTTACTTGGTGCAACCCTGGAGCTGAGCATACAATACCTTTCTCTGTGAATACAATCGTCATATTTTGTTTGATGAGAATATCTCTACCCAAAGGATTCACTGGTGTATTCGTAGAATATAACAAGGGTGCAAATATATTTTGATTTCCCACCTTGATACACAGATCTTCTGTGCAATGAACCAACAGTACTGCCCCAGAAAATACCTGTATCCATCGTTTTACATGATAAGAGAAACTCACCTTCCTTGATACAAGATTTTGTAGCCCCTGTGTCTATCATAAACTAAAATGTTTGATCTCCTGTTGTTATACCTATCTGGAGATCCACATCTGGATCAGCAGTAATAAACAGGATTGGACCCGCTAGAGATTTCTGTGGGCTTTCCTAATCTGGATAAACATTGGCACCCGGGAGTGGAAAAGGATTCCCTCCCAAAACACTATCTCCAGAGTAATGCACCATTGTTCCTTGAGGTAAATGATTCTTATCCCATGCCTGCAATGATGCCTGTGCTGGCATGACTGACTGAGGTGTATAATTCTGTGCGACTTCAATTACTGGGTTCCTTTCCAACCCGAACCTGCTGTGATTTCACAGATCCTGGGGCATATGGCAGGGTTGGGGGATGCATCTTTTGTGAAGGACTGCATGGAAACCTACCAGCAATTCCCTGTGGATTTGCATGTGGATGAAGAAAAATACAGTGGTCAACTCCAACAATCTCTCCACACATTTCCCATTTTCCTGCAAGGCTTGCATTGCACTCAATAACACCCTCCAAACTGACCTCCCATCAGCCCAATCAAACGGGTCCTCATCCCACCAAATGCACCAATTCCTCTCAGCAATGCTCCTTTTCCCCATATGAATCCTCCCAATAGCCTTTAATCAGAAGCATACCCATCTCTCCATCTTTATTCAAACTGTCCCAGTTGGTGCAATCATCCCAGATGTCCCTCTGTGGAGCCAGTTGGCTGCTTCTGCAAGGTTCATTTTAACTAATTTATTCTGGAAAGCTTAGCCTCTGCTTTGTGTGCCTGTTCAGTATTCTCTTTTTGTTTTCCAGTCATCTTTTACAAAAAATAATAGTATGTTTTAGTATCTCTGGCCACCCATACTTCTATCCCTACAACCTAGTCCAAATCATGATGAACCTCTTTTGGAAGCCCCTTTTTTCAATTTATGAAAAAACAATCCATTGGTTCTGTTCGCCTCATTTCCTGAACTGTTTGAATATGTATATTAGGATCATCTTCCAATGTCATTGTTTTAGCTCAAATTGAATTAATGTCCAGCGCATTGGGGTACATCACTCTTAGTGTCATCCACACTTCCACTGTACAATTATTAAAAGGCGATCCATCATATTCATTCAATTCTCATCTAACTTTAGAGTAACCTGCTTTCCTCCACAGATCTTCTGATTGTTCCCCAATTAAAGCTGAAAATAAACTTGTTGTGTTTCGAATAGCTAACATGACCATACCAGTATATTTTTCTAAAGCATAAATCTCCCTCCCTGCTCCTGCAGTAAGCATAAGGCAGTGTTTTCATTAAATTATTCCAGTTCATCTGTGACCAGGAGACATAATAAGATTTTCCTGGTCCTTTCTGATGCAATTGAAATTGAGTTGTTCTTATTTTTCCCTTTCTTCCACTTTTACTTACAGCCACCATGCAGCGACCATGGCATGTCCTACGACCCCATGGTGTGGATTATGTGACCACTGCTGTGGGGAATACCGGGCTGCTGCACCCTGAGCACCGTCTCCAGTTATATCTTCCCAATCCTTATCTTACTTCTATATTTCTGCATCCATCTCCCCCTCTTCCTGTTCAAATCCTAGACCTAAAATAGCCCTATTCTCAATAAGGGCTACCTGAATATCATTGATGGAAGATTTAAAAAGCCTTAAAAGTACCTGTCCATACCTCCATTTCTCTAATCCAACCCTCCATTCCAGTCTATTCCCTCCTTCCATGCCTTGATGTTGTGGACCCAATGCCTCCTCCTCTCTTTGTAACTCTGCCTCATCCCAATCGCTTTGGCTGTGGTTTTTAAATTCCCTTTTCAACCTATCTTCTATTCTGTCTGTCGAAGGCCCTTCCGATCCTCTTCCATCAGTCCTACCATTTGAGAACATTGACTTTCCTTCATCTTCCACTCTAAGGGGGTCATTCCGAGTTGGGCGTTAGCTATGGTGCTATTAGCACCATGGCTGCCTCCCAAACCGGGTCGAGGTCCGGTCTGGTTGAATGGGAATTTACCGGGTCATTCCGACCCTGGAGGACCCAGTATGTCCATATTCAACCAACCATTCCCCATTCCCATTTGAGCCCCCATAGGACTCAATGGGAATGGGGAAGGCGCTAATAAAGGGTCCGCAAATAGCAGGCCCGTTATTAGCGCCCTGGTCCCTTAGCGGCACCTGTAAAGGATGTGTGGTCAGACCACACGTTCTTTACGGCTCCCACTAAGGGACCTCGGAATTGGGCGGTAAGGGTTTAATGGCACCGGTCTCCTTACCATGATCGTTAGCCCTTACCGCCCAACTTGGAATGAGGCCCTAAGTCTTTTGACTGACCTTTCAGTCAGTGGCATATCCCCTCTCCTTTCTCTCCCATCAGACATATCTCAAAGCCTCCCCCTTGGGGGCATAATCCTCTCCTTTTCATCTAGTTTTAACCTCTCTGCTAACCTGGCTGAGAAAGGCATACTTTCTCCTCTATGCCCCATTTTCAATCTTCCATAGGTACTCTCTGAAGGCGTTAGTTCTTGCCTTCGTCTATTGACAGCCACTGGAGTAGTTGCTAGGGTCTCATACTCTGGATTGGTGTATCCTTTGGCAGGTACCAAGGGTTGTGCCATGGCAGGACCCTCTGCCCCAATCATGGTTGACCCCATTTTCATATCCCCACGGGTTCTCTTTTTCTCATCATAAATGTTTCATAACTTTAAAATATTACATCACTTTTTGAATTTAGAACCCTTATACCACGTAATTAAAAAGGTATGCATATTTCTAACATCCCTTTCTCATATGTTCCTTACTCTGGCGATGATTTAAACATGTTCCCCTTAGTGTTTCGTACTCATTATCTGTGGCAGCTTAGAATTGATATTTTATGGTATGGAAGCACCTGGCACAAGTGATCGAGTGGAGTCTCCATACTTAAATGAATCCACATACATCAATCTTTTATCTACCAGAACTTAACAGCTGAATTTATGGCACACAAATGTAATCAAAACCCCAGCACAAAGCCAAATATTTCCTCCCAATTTCTTAAAACGTCCCTCCAATCATTCAAACACTTCTTAGCCACACCACAATTTTTTCAATAACTTGTTCCCCTATTGCTTTCCAAGACAGCATGTTATTACACCACCATGGCCAAAAAATCCTCTATTTATTTTACAGTGTGCTCAACTACAGCACTGTATATTTCTGACTGCAGAAAAATTCCCATCAATCATTTTGGCTAACCAAGAAAATGAAATAATAAACAAAGTAAAAAATAGAGAAAATAGAGAAAAGACTAACAACATATAACAATTCATTCACTGCCGCCAAACATTCATCTCACACAACCCTCATATTGGACTCCATACATATGTATCCCCAATTATCATTCCTCAAATAGATACAATACACAACCCTATACAAACCCTACTTTGTTTCTTGCTAAAGTGCACGCATCCGAAGTGCATTCCAAAGTGGACTGTTGGGCTGGAGAGGCTGAAGAATTTGCCTGCTGTAATCTTGCCACCTCTGCGACCCTAGTCAGCAAGAAGAAGCCTGCTACTCGCCGTAACACGCTGGATTTTGTGCATTGGACATCAAATCCACCAATCATTCCTGGCACCGCCTTCAGCCCGCCTTTAAGCCCGCCTCCCCTTGCTCCCACCCTCCCATCACCACTTCCACTACCTATATCTGGACTGGTGCGCGCATCACGCGCGCGCATCCGAAGTGCATTCCAAAGTGGACTGTTGGGCTGGAGAGGCTGTAAGGCTGCTAGGGTGCTGGTAAGCAGGAACAATCTGTTTAAAATTTGTATTTTTTGCTCTTAAACACCTGTTGAATTGAATGACCTGCTTCTATGGCTGTGCCTAACTAATTGTTGCAAGGCGTGGTTGAACATTATCAGGAAAAGCATATTGTGTGTTCTTACGGTATCCCCCTTGACAATGGTCGATGGGCTGCGCAGTGGTAAGAAACTAAATAAATAACGAGGTTGAACATTCCGGGTCTAATCGCACCCCAGTACCATCTACAATTCCCCCCATCTTAGGAGAGGAAACCAAAGAGATCATCACTCTGACTCCGACATATCTCCTCCAGAGGTGGCGGATTTGAAAGCTCACTCAGAGAAAGAGGACATCCTGACGGTAGTTTCTAACACAAAGCATAGTGGAAAAGAAGCTTTGGTTAATCCTGAGATAGGAATATAAAATGGTGTCTGTACTCCGTACTTATCCAAAGAAATGCTCACCTCTAATCCCTCTACGAAGGTTGTTAAAGGTGAAGAAAGTAAGCCGGGTGTCTACAAACAAGAAGAACATGTGAAAAAAGAAACCGAGACTCTAAATAACAGTCTGTCTCAGAAGAAAGAGCAATCTCATTCTCCCTGGAAATGTGAAACTCCCAATTCAAGAACCACAACTACCGCCTTTAAGAAGGTGGGGGGATCCCTATCCATCAAAGAGGCGAATAAAATCTCCCCGAGAGGATGGGGTAATGGAGTCATGAACCCTGACATCAGCCTTGAGAGAGATGAGATCAGGAAGAAAATGGGGATCGAAAAGATCGGCATCCAGCCTGCTAATTTTTCCATATTAGCCGCCGCAATAGAATCCAAATTGGGAAAAGCGCATTAGACTTTCACACAAACCCTCAACCCCTGTTAACAAAAGCAAATTTGGGATTGAAAATGTTTTTCTATTCAACAACTCGCCCAACTATGCTTACTCCATGCCCTCTCACTTCAATGCACAGAAAGAAGCCTGTGAGATAGGGAGCATTTTCTCACCCAGAATGTCCACAGTGGCTTCAACCCATAAACAGATTAATAGTTCCCCAATTTCTGAAAAACCAATCATGGAAGGTACTCAACCCTCACATAGTCCAGAATGTTTTGTTGTTCCACTCAATTAATGTAACGAGTCCATGGACCATATGCAGGGGTCACGGGCAAATTACAGACCTGAGGAACAAAAATAAAGTATGGACGAGCAACATCAAAGTCTTGAATCTTTCCTAGTATTGACCCAGATTCTAAACTTACTAGACAAGGGTCATGAATAAACACACAAAGAGATTTAAATATTACAACTTCAAATGTGTGAACTCATCAGTAAGCAAAGTAAAATGGAGGGAATGCTCCTGACATGCAACATGTTTTCAGCATATTCTCAGAAGACTGATGAGAAGCCCAATACAAGCAATTATGCTACACAGACTAAGTCATTTGCAGAGGTAGTGACAGAAGGTATAAAACCCAAACCTGTCTTAGAAACGAATGCAATCCCGTCCCTTGCACAAAAAGAAGATGCAAACGCTCTGAATATTGTAGCATTGACAGTTCTTGTAAAAGAGATGGCTACTACTCTTGCAAATCATACCAATTTAAATATAACAGAGGCTAAAGCTTCCTCGATTGGACAGGAAAACGGTCCTTTAGACAGTCCCTCGGCGCTCACTGACCTGATCGATTTAACGGGGAAGGGTTTTGAGTTAAAGGAAGCAAAAGTATTGCTCTCAAATGAACCCCACATTGCTGAGCCCCCCATGTTTCCGCAAACAAGAAAACAAAGGAGAGCTATAGCCCGTGCAAAAAAGCGAAAAATTATTGAGAAAAAAACTAAAGGAAAAGCGGAAAAAAATTAAAAAATCAAGCAACTGAAAAAATAGACACACACAACACACATATGAGGGACATCTGTAATCTATCTGGGGAGATGCGATTATAGATTTAAACCAACTGAATGAAGAATCGAAAGAACTGCTAAACCTCCCTGAAATTATCCAGATGGACCAACTAAGAAAAATATTTCCTGAAAAGAACACTGATCTAGAAATTAAAGAAATGAATGAGATCAAAACAGGACAGACGTATAAGGTTGTAAAAAAATCCAACAAACAAAACAAAATAGGGGCTGTCAGTGAAACGGAAGGAAAAATCAGCAAACATTTGGGAATTAACCCCAAAAATCACTCACCCAATCAAAAACAATCAGTACTTTCTAATTTCTACCCCATGTTAGGAAACAAAAAGACAGAAAGGGTGATTATTGGTATGGAAAACAAGCTAGGGACTCCAAACCAAGCCAATTGCATAAACAAGAAAGGAAATATTCAAACTATTGCTCCAATTGATCACAAACCTTAAACTGTTAACGTAAAAGTAAAAGTCACTAATGCAGAATTTGGTGACATGACTGATGAAGAAGTGCAGCGAGAATCGGAGCATATGACTCCACAAATAATGAACAGCAATGCTTCGACTTCAGCACAACTTTGTCCTACTGTATGTGACAATTCAAATGATATAAAAACTGCCTTTGTGATGGGGTGGGAAAGCGAATCAAAGCGACATGGGAAGGCCCGTTTGAATCGCGCCTTCTTGCTGTCGATCATACAGGAGATCCTAGCACTTTGAATAATTAGATTGAATGATATTGACTGGGTGAAACGGGCAAATGTGAATAATAACAGAATGATTTGCAAATGTACTTCCCCTTTTATTTTGAAATTAATTTGGGAGTATAAAGAGGATCTAGCCTCCATAGCTTTACTAACAAGTCTATTTTCCTCCCTTGACAATGCAATTGGCTTTCTGGAGACCGTACCTCCTTCTGAGGAGATCCCGTCCACTAGTTTCTCCAAAGGTGACTCCATAAATATTGATGAAAATACAATGAAACAATTTATGGCCTTTGTATCAAAATTGAAAGAGATGTCATGGATGGATCCTAAATCTGACCAAACACACAATCAACCCAATACGATGAGAGATTCATAGCCTGGCCAAATTTCTAATAATTTCATGGAACTCATGTGGCCTAAATAACTTTAAAAAATGGTATAGTTGTAATTACCAACATAGACCTGACATCATCTTTTTACAAGAATCGATGAACCAAACAAACATTACCATTGAGGGTTAATACACTTTTATCCAAGTAGCACGCCGAGGACCCATGGGAAGACCTTCGGGGGGTCTTGCAATCATGATCAATACAGCTTGTAAGTGCTCCACTGAAATGATTAGTAGTTCAGATTCCCTATTGGCTATCGTACTTACAGACAATGAGGATCCTTCCTTTATTCTCTTATTAATATGCATCTATTGGAATAAACATAATATTCCACTTGAAGATATTTTGGATGAACTGAATCACGTGATAGAAAAAGCAATGATATTATATCCTTCTATTAGAATAACTGCTGGAGGCGATTTGAATTGTTACTGTTACGAAGAAAGTTCTCACCCGAGAAGTTTGTGGATCAACCATCCGACTCATTCAAAGCAAAATGGGCAATCGTGGAACCAATTCTTTCTTGATTGGGATATGCAAACCCCTACGTTTCCATTGGATCCTTGCAACTACACCTGGAAAAGAGGAGGTAATAAGTCCTTAATTGATTACTTCTTCTTTTCTTCAAATCTGTACTGGTACGTTAATTCTGTGTTGATAATTGATCCCACTGTAGGAGATCATATGATCATCACATCGACTCTAAATATCCCTATTGCTCGTTACTCTGAAGAGTTAACCTTAGCTTTGTTAGAACCTGACCGTCACTCACCGTGAGATGGAATCTAAAAGTGTGTAGTATTTTTATTAATCACTTAAAATGGGACACTGACATCATCACTAACCCAGCTACTGGAGGATAATCCCCCCTACAAATTGAAAATAAGAATGCCCTTAGAATAAAATACCATCTGCATAATCTGGTATGAAAAGGCAAGAATGCTCACGTGCTAACTTGTCATGTTCACAAATTCAACCAATATGTAGCGACCCCGAAAGCTCAAAAAAACCTAGAGATTAGGAAATGAACTAAAGCAACCTTTCCCTCAAAAGGTTGCACGGATCAAATAAAAAGGATCAAACAAACCTATATAAATAAGATAAAATGGATAAAAAGTAAACTTCACTATGAAGATAATCAAAACATTATTTTTCACCTGCTAAAACATGACACAAGGCAAATTTGGTCCATGTTGCGTACTATTACCTCTGACTCAGTGAATTTTGTTGAATCAGTGATATCAGCAGAAGCTTGGGCCTCGCACATAAAAGCGAAATTCCAAATGCCCAATCGCTTTATACAACTTAAAGGGAGTGAACCAAAGCTGCAAATGGGTGCCCAGACTATGTGGACTACCAAGGATATCATCAAGGCCATACGGAAATTAAAACACTCCAAAGCCCCTGGCCCCGATGGGCTTCCTGCCTGTGTATATAAATCTAATCCGATATTCTGGGCTCATATCCTGAAGATCAACTTTGAGATTATTCCCCTAAAAAACCCTCCATCCTAGTCATCAGCTTTGGTCATCCCTATTTACAAAAAGGGCCCTCCAGACTCGCCATTTAATTATCGTCCGATAGTGCTTACTGACGCTTCATCAAAAAAATGTTCCTTACTCCTGTTACAAAAGCTACAAAAGCACATCGGCGATCATAATCTATTATCACCCTACCAAGTAGGTTTTAGGAAACAAATTGGGTGTCCGTTGAATGCTACTATACTTTGTCATCTCCAAGCGCAAACGTCATCCACCAAATCCGGTTTGGTATATATGGCTAGCTTGGACCTGACCGCAGCTTTTGATTGTGTAACACGTGACATTTTATGGAACAAAATGTTAAACCTGGGCATTCCATTACAATTGGTCACTCTAATTGCATTGCTACATAAAAACACCAATTACCGAATTTGGCTAAATAAGGAAGGAGCTCTCACTGACCCCATTTCCACCGAAATGTGGGGTTAAACAGGGCTGCAACATGGCAGCAGTTCTGTTTAATTTGTACCTTTTGGGCCTGGACGAACAATGGCGGAGTGGTGAGTGCTATCCTGCCAAACTTGGCTCTTTCAAGTTAGATTGGATGGGCTTTGCAGACGATTTGCTGTTCTTTGACAGAACCCCATTCGGTCTGCAAAGAAAATTAGATCAATTTGCAGAATTCGCCTACGCACATAACCAATCCCCAAATCCTACACAATCTTTTATATCAATTTTTTCAGATGGGAAACTCAAGCCTTATCACTTTTCGTGGTCCCTGAATGGAATCAAAGTAGATTATTCAGCCATGCTCTGTTATTTAGGATACGCTCTCACTGATTCATATTCCTTGAAAATGTGGAAAAATTATCTACTGCAAAAGGTCAAAATTCTTTCATCTGAAATGAAGATCATATTCCACAAATATTGTATGTTCTCCCTACTTCCGTTGATTCAATTTTATCTACTTAAAGTAGAACCTATCATACTCTACATCTTGGACATTTGCAGTTATGAGCTTGATGATTTTTTAGATACACTACAGGGAAAACTCTGGAAAAATGGATTGGGGATGGCTTCATCAATTCCTAATGTAATGATCTGTCATGAGTTAAAACTACTACCCCTGTCTGCAAAATATAATTGGAGAAGTATAACCAATTATATTAAAATGCTGAATCAGCCCAAAAATACTCTTATATAGAGTTGAATAAAACCCTAGGCGATTTGAGCATTAGATCACTAAATAAACTAACTCTAAAACTCAAGAAAATGTTATCCCCAATAAACGAAACTCCGGACTCGATGTGCATGTGGCTTCCCAGCCAAAAAAATAAATATCAAAGATTCCAGTGGTGCTGCATGCTGGATAGAAAGGGAACATATTCCTCCTTTGAGGAATATAATCTTTTCCGGAGTAAATGGGAGACTAGACAAAAATACATTATTCAGTTTCCGTCGGCAAAAGCTAGGAAAATATACATGCGATTTCGACTAAACCAATTTCTAACGGCCTTTAGAACAAACATTGGTACGGTGGTCAAAGAGCCACGGGATTAGGAGTGTGTCATTTTTGCGCTGATAACGCAGCATCTGCAACATTAAAACATCTTGTAATTTTCTGTACATCTTTTGAGGAACCACGCATTCAGATTTTTGTAAATTTCTTCTCAAATAAATCATACATCGCAATGGAATCCCTTTGGAAATGCTGTATGGAAGGTTACAGTCTAAAACTTATACTCAAATTAATTGACCTACTTGAAATTATAGAGGTAAAATTAGGCAAAGATCAGCCGGGTATGTAATCGCATTATCCAAAGTGGGTGAAGTTCATAGTAGGAGTAACAGGTTAAACTATCTAAGGAGTTTTATCATCAACTTGGTTTATGTAATGCAATGATGATTTATCTAAAAGTGGAGAGAATTCAATTGTATGGATCGAAAATTAACTTACATACTGTATTAGAAATTATTTTGATATGGTAGACAAGAGTTTTGGAATTACTGACATGCCATTTCACGAGTCAATGTGCAGTAAACTGTTACGCTTTATTTGGATTATATTTCAGGTTGTCATAAAGTCATTCCCAACTTTTTTGAGGTTTCGACAGATGTATATGAATGTTGCAATAGGATTGTTTTAAGGATTTTTTTATCATGTAATTGTTTGAAAATCAACTGTAAAGGTTTTTAACTAAATAAACCAAATACAAAAAAAAAAGTGCACTCACATAAACTAGATGTCCTCCAAAGCTTTCCGAAGTGATGCTCTGCTCAATTGTCCTCCACAACTGAGCTGTTGGATTGCACCTTAGGTAGCAGACATGCTTCAAACTACAATGGTGCTTGCAAACCACAATTTATCTATGTGCACAATAGCTAGCCTCCTCAGAAAAGAAACAAAGCCAATATGTGCAGACAGGAAACTATTTACTTCTTGAGGGGCCTGGAGATCATGTCGGGATCACCAAATGTAAGGTCTGACCTCAGATCTCGGCACTATAAAATACCAAACTTTTCAAGAAGTGAATGCATGTTGTCATTAAACCAAATATATTTTACCACGGCCACTGGGAGAGAGACTAGACAACTCCTTATAGATTGAATCAACCTAAGACTCCTTGAACCAAAGAACAGATACAGTATATATACATTTTAAGACCAGTTAACACACTCCCCACACTCCCACATCTCCCTCATGTTCCCAAAGTCATCACCAAAAAATACAAATGGGTTGGCCCTGTACAAGGAAATCTAATCTCCACAATCCCATTGGCTGCCTTCACTGTGGCACCATCACCTTATACAATTTTGATGACATTGCAAATACAAGCCCAACCCTCTTGTTGAGATTCTTTCAGCAAGACACACAAACCTAACATGGGATTCCACTTGGTCACAGACCTGAAACGCTAAATCTGACATGCATAGTTTATATATGGACACTTTATGAGTCTTTTGAGAGAAAACAAAAGCCTCCTTTGATTGGGCATCAACTTGTTTCTCCAAATACTCTGAAACTCTGGATATTTATTCTTGGCATACTCTCGTGCCTTTTCATTATGCGACTACCAGTTCAATCTATCCGGCATCCGTTCTCTTTGTAATGTGTTTTCCTGCTAATCTATTTCACCTTCTGATAGGCCTACGGTCATCTCTGCTCCCAGTCAAATTTTTCCAGTTTTAGCCACTTACAGTGCCAGGTGCAAATACTTCTTTGGCCATTCAAACAGAAATGTCCAAGCTAAAAAACATTGGGCCCATGCCCTCATTCTATTTTAGCTCCAAATAGTGTTAGGCAGAATTGCAGGCAATACCCTCTGGGAACACCACACACAATTAGGACTACAGCTGTAAGCAAAAACCAACCTTTGGTATAAGTCTGTACCATACATTTTTGGTAGCAAGCTAAGCAGCCAGGCTTATCTCAAGAGGGAATGTGAGCAGTAGAATAAGTTACACAGAAATATCAAAATCACTGTGGTTCAAATAGAATCTTAAACACTCAAGGTCTCTTGATAAAAAATACTTAAACATGGATTTACACAGTCATTTAGAAAACCTTCACTAGTAGAAATCAACCCAATATTAAACACCAATATACTACAGTATCAAACTCTAAGTTATAAAGACAGTTTGAGCTCCACCGAAAAAGGAGCCAACGGGCACTTCAGTGCTTTTAAATGGGAATAAAAAGCATAGGTTTATACAAAGGGTTAGAAAACACTTCTTTTAGAAAATGCAAAGGTTCAGTGTACCAGGAGGGTCAGTTCAATTCAAAAGCCCATGCCAAAGTCAATAGTCTGGTGTTCTTTGATAGGACAGCACAGTTCTGGTAAAAAAGGAGAAGTCTTGGTAAAGGTTTTAGAAGTAGTTCAGATGATAAAGAAAGATATGCTGGATCACAAGCTGATTAGGCCTGCGAGTTGGGAAAGTTTCACAAACTTTCACCGCAAGAGTTAGGATCTCTCAACCGGATTGGCACAGTACCTTAAGGTGGAGCAAAAAGATGCAGCTGAAGACGTTGGTTCCTGGCAAGTCCTGCAGGTCTCGCTGTGCCTGTGTCTCAGTTGTGGGGACAAGAGGGGGGACGTCGGAGTAGCTGTGGCTTCCAAAAACAAACTGGTGAACTTCTTGCTGGTTAACATTAACCAGCTCCGAGAATGGTATCCAGGCGTTTGCAAAGTTGATTGGTCCCACCATCTCAAAGGAAGAAGCCGTCCTTGAAGGAGCTTCTCTGTCGATTGGAAATTTGGCAATTCAGGGTTGCAGCAGAGCTTCACCGGGCAAACCAATGGTCCAGTGGTTGCAGCAGCTGTCCTCTTCCAGCTCATCTTCAGTTCTTTCGTTCCAGTGGTTGACTCTGCCTTCCAGTCCTGGAGACTCGCCTTTTAAACAGTTGTCTCCCATTCATTCCAGCCTGTCACTCACCCAGCAGGGTGGCTGTCCTTGCCGGACAGTCAGCCAGCCAATCATGCCAGAGTGCATGTGGGTCTCCTAGGAGACCAAGCACATGGAGTTTCGGCAACCTCCCTCACTTCCTGCCCACCCCAGACACTCAGACACCATGGGCGGACTTCAGTCCTGAAGCACGCCAAAGGCTAACATTCAAAGGGACCAAACCTGGATTGGCGCACAGAGTTAAACACCAGAAGGACCTTTCCACAAAGAAACAGCAAAAAAAGATGACCGGAGTCTGTTTTTACAGAGGGGTCTTGGGCGCCATATTGAAAAATATAGCAGCCCCGATTTTTAGCTATCGGTGTTCGTGGTCGGTAAAAATCATGGTAGTTCGTTATAAAACCACTGCCACCAGCCATTTCAATAGGAAAGGGTAGCTTTTGATAGCTACAAGAGTGTTTAGACATAGGGGATACTAAGTAACCCCTCCAGCACTCTATAGGAAGATAGTTTGTGCTGGGTCTATGGATTTAAAAAGACTAGTAAAGTCAATTTAACTTTACATTCTCTGGGGAACAGTAGTTCATCCCAGATAAGGTATTTCACCCTTGGAGAGTCCAAAGGACACCCCTGTGCCACTGCACTAAAGGTGATGTGTGACACAACAATAAAAAGATGATGCCTATGGGGTTATCTAAAACTCCATAACCAAAGAACACAAAGCGTAAAACACACATCAAAATACCTGAGAGAGTGGAAAAAGGGCTCACACTCTCTCCAGGGGAAAAAAAAACAAGTCCTCAAAAATCCAGCAAAGTTTCTGCGGGTCTCTAAGGTGAAGGGAATAAGCACATTTCTGAGAATTCTCCCTAACACTTGTCCCCCCCAGACTAACGGACGGGAGGATTTATTCCACCCCTGGATGAATCTCCACACTGCAGTTGATCAAACATTCTGGAGAGACCATCAGCATTTTGGTGATTACACCCTGACCTGTGTTCAATGGTAAAATCAAACCCTTGGAGGCTGATTGACAATCTTAATAGTTTTGGGTTCTCCCCTTTCATCTGCATTAATCATCTCAAGGGTTGGTGGTCAGTCTGAATCACAAAAGTAGATCCATACAAGTATGGTCTAGATTTCTTCCATCACCACACAATAGAAAAACATTCTCTTTCAATTGTTGCCCACCTTGTTTCTGGTTCCTTCAGCTTCCTGCTGATGAAGCAGATGGGGTGCTCCCTACCTTTCTCATCCAGCTGACTCAAAACTGCACCTATAACTGTATTGGAGGAATCTGTCTGCACAATGAAAGTTTGGCTATAGTCAGGAGCTCTTAGGACTGGAGCTTGACAAAGGGTTTTCTTAAGTCCTTTAAATGCCTTACTGCACTCCTCATTCCATGTGAACCTTTTAGGAAATTTGGGTGAGGAGACTACATTTAAGGGAGAAACTATGGACCCGTAGTTCTCAATGCAGTTCCTATAATAACCAGTGAGACCTAAGAAGGCTTTCACTTGGGTTTGAGTAGTAGGGGTGGCCCAGTCTTGTACAGCTTTTACTTTGCTAGGCAATGGCTTTATTTCACCTCCTCCTACCTTATGTCCAGGGTAGACCACTATGCACTGACCAATTTGACATTTACTTGCCTTTATGGTCAGATGGGCCTGCTCAAGAGCCTGCAAAACATATCCTAATGGTCAACATGTTCTTTCCAAGTAGGGCTTAACACTACAATGTCATCCAAGTATGCCATGCAGAAGTCCTCCATCCCATTCAGAACCTGATTAACCATCCTTTGGAATGTTGTAGGTGCATTCCTTAATCCAAAAGGCATTATCTTAAACTGGTAGAGGCCTGCTGGGGTCGAAAATGCAGTTTTCTCCTTGGCATGGTCTGTCAGGGCTATTTGCCAACAGCCTGACGTCAGGTCAAATATAGTGAGGTACTTGGCTGAACTACGTTTATCCACCAGATCATCTGTCCTAGGTAAATGATGGGCATCAGTCTTTGTGACTTCATTAAGAGCTCTATAGTCCACACAAAATTTCAACTCCTTGGATCCTGCCTTTGGTACTAGTACAACTGGACTAGACCATGGACTTGTAGAGGGCTCTATTACCCCGAGATCAAGCATCTTGTTGACCTCTTCCTTTATGTGGGTTCCAACATTATCTGACATCCTGTAACCACTGCTTTTAACAGGTAAACAGTCATCAGTGAGATTATCATGCTGGCCCCAAGGGGTAAAGCCTGGTGATAGTGAAAACACAGAGGCAAACTGATTTAACAGAAACTTGCACTCCTCCTGTTGTTCCAGTGTCAGATTAGAAGAGAAATTAACTCCTTCTATATTCTCATCTAAAGGTTGTCCCCTGAGGAGATCAGGTAGAGGTTCACTCTCTTCCTCCTCTTGAGCTGAAGCTAGAAGCAAAGCTCCCACTTCTGGTCTGGTGACATAAGCCTTTAGATGGTTGGTGTGAAAGACCCCGGGGGCCTCCTTAGGATTGCCCAAGTCTACCAGATAGTTGACCTCTCCAAGCTTTCCCACAACCTTGAAGGGTCCTATCCATTTGTCCTGTAAGGCCCTCTGCTTTGTAGAAACCTTAACTAAAACTAGCCGGTCTTGAATAAATTCAACCATGTTGGCCTCCTGGTCATGCCAATGCTTCATCAGAGCCTGACCTGCTTTTACGTTATCTGATGCTTCTGTCATAATGTGTGTCATTCTCCTCTGGAGACCTAACATATAGTCAGTGACTCTCACTGGCTTGGGGGAAGGAGCACTCTCCAACCCCTCTGTAATTAGAGCCAATGGACCTTTAACTGGATGACCATAGAGAAGCTCAAAGAGACTAAATCCAACTACCTCCTGAGGGACTTCGCTATAAGCAAAGAGAAGGCATGACACTAGAAGGTCCCACTCTCTTCTAAGGGGTTCCTCTAAAGCACCTATCATGCTCTTCATAGTACGGTTAAACCTCTCTACCAATCCATTTGTCTGAGGATGGTAGGCAGTTGAGAACTTGTAAGTCACTCCACAGTTCTTCCACATGGCCTGCATGTAGTGGGACATAAAATTGGATCACCTGTCAGAGATTACTTCCTTAGGAAATCCTACCCTGGTAGAAAATTCCAAGTAGGGCCTTAGCAACAGCCTGAGCTGTAACAGTCCTCATAGGTATGGCTTCAGAATACCTAGTAGCATGGTCTACTGCAACCAATATAAATTGGTTGCCTGAAAATGGTGGAGGGTCTAAGGGACCAACAATGTCAATTCCTACCCTCTCAAAAGGAACTCCCACCACTGGGAGAGGCACCAAGGTTGCCACATTCTTGGCTCCACTCTTGCCAGATGTCTGACAAGTGTGACAGCTCTTACAGAATTTGTCTACATCAGACCCCAATTTAGGCCAGTAGAAATATAGAGAAAGCCTTTCTTTGGTCTTCTTGAAATCAAGTGACCAGACACATGAATCTCATGGGCTTACTGTAGGAACTGTTGTCTGCTTTCCATAGACACTACAAGTCTTCTGTAGTCACCTGGAATAGACTCAGTAGGTTCACTGTAGAAGAGGCCATTTTCCCAGTATATCCTATGCTTCCCTGGCTCTTGGCCTTGCAGCTGGGAAGCTGCCTGTTGGCGAAGACCTTCAAGAGTAGGACACTCTCTTTGACCTTTGCTGAAGTCTGCCCTACAGGGGCCACCTTCTGCCAGTAAAGACTGGAGCTCAGGATGGTCTTTAGGATCCAGATCTCCAACAGGGGTAAGGTCTTGTTCCAGCTCTGATTCCTCAGCAGCTGATTCAACCTTTCCTGGTTGTTTCCCACACTCAGCCACAGCTGGTGGAGTAGTCACAGGTGTGACTTTGGACAGTCCCGGGGATGTCCTTGTTGGTAGCACAGAAGTGCTTTCTGGTTTCTTCTTTGAGACCTTGGGTTTCCCCTTTCGCTCTTTCTTTTTAGAAATGGCAGTCAGTAACTCCTGTGGGCTGGGTGTCATAGTTTCTTCTACAACAATCACTGGAGAGACATCTAATATACTCTCCCTGGCCCTTCTTGTCTGGTCCTGTTTGCTTTTCCTAGGAGGCCTGGGGGTGCTTGATACAACTCCTAGAGTTTTTAGGTCATTCCCTTACAAGACTCTCCCAGGCACCTCACTCTTCACACTAACATGTATCTTTACAGTCATGTCATTGCACTGGATGAGAGCTGGTAATTGTGGAAGCATTTGAACAGGGCCTCCAGCAAGCTTAGCAATGTATTTGGGTGCCTTAGCAACATCCTCTACCTTGAAAAAAGATTAATCTACTACAGTGATGCTGGCCCAAGTGTCTCTAATGGCAGGGGTCTCCTGACCACTGACATGAACACTTTCTTTATAATACTCTTTAGTATTGTCTGGGATGGAATTATAGACATCTAAATTCTGTTGTTCCCACTGACCCCTGGACACTAAAGAAACACTTTTGAGACGTTAATGGGTTCCTCGGCCAGTAGGTGAAAGTTTCCACTTGCCATTTGTACTTCTTCCTCTGGGAAGAAGGCTAAGGAGAGAGTGTGGATCCCTGAAGGTTTACCCTTGCATCTGAGATCTCTTTTCACATGGTCAGTAGACCCATAACCATAACATTTTCCAAATGTTTTGACAAATAAGGGTTTCAGCTGACCTCCCTCTGGTTTGGCACCAGAGGTTTCACTAGCCCGATTCGGCTTCCCTTGTGGCTTACCCTTCTTATGTTTGGGTCCCACTTTTGGATTGGAGGTATTAGAATTCTCTTTTGTATCTTTATTGTGCTGCTTCCCCTCATACTTCTTCTGAGTTGCCCCAGAATCCTTGTGAATAGCCCTGTTGGCAACCCACAAGTCAGCAGCCTTTGCTAACTTCTTTGGATTAAGTTCCTTAGAGTAAGCCAAATGGTGTCTCAGCTCAGGACAACAGGCATCAAAAATAGATTCCAACAAAAATAGATTTCTCATTCCTTCAGAGGTGTTAACCATGTAACCCTTTACCCAACCATCTAAGTTTTTCAAACATTCACACACCCAGGTAGCCCAAGGGGTACTATCATGCTTTTTGAGGGTCCTAAATCTCTTAGGGTACTGGGAAGGAGTTCCCAAATCTAGCTATTAATGCTAGCTTAACATTTCCATACACCAATTTTTCAAGTTCCCCCACCTCCATTACAGCATCAGTTGCAACCTGGGGGAGCCTAGACAAAAGCCAAGGAATCAAATGATTCCCTGTGAAACCCTGAACCCCATAGTTATACTCAAAAGAAGCCAACCAATCCAAAATATCAAGTCTCACCTCATACATACTCACAGCTTCTTTAGGCATGCAAGGCCTCTTAGGACTGGAAGACTTAGAAGACTCTGGGAGAGAACCATTTTCAAGAGACCATTTCTTCATTTCAAGTGCTTGATTCAATTCCATTTCTCTGAGCCTGAGCTCTTGATGTTTGTTTTCAATTTGCATTTGGAGCCTTTTGAATTCTAACTATAGTCCCATTTTCTCAAGAGAGACACATTCTGGACTCAGTACCGGACCTGGTAGGGTCCCTGTGGATAAAGGTTGAGGACCAAGAGTAGGTAGAGGTTTAGTGGGACTCACATACTGAGACTATTCTGCCTCTTCAACAACATAAGAGTTAGACTCTACATCATCATTTTCCTCATCAACATTATCCACTTGTGGTAAGACATTGGGTGTTATAGCCCAATTTCGTAATCTTTGGTATTCCAACAATCTTTCAATCAATTCATTTTTCATTCCTTTAATAGGCAGGTTCCTAACTTTACACATATCTTTCAGTTGATCTACTGTAAGAATGACTAGGGCCTCCTGTTTGTAGTTATCCATATTAGGCATTATAAAACAATTGATTCTCTAGTGTAGCTTAGCCTTGTGAAGGGCATTTTGAACAAAGGTAAGAGTGGCACTCTCAATGTAACAACTATACTTTATCCTCACTGCTGTGCACCAGTATTAGGCAGAATTGCAGGCAGTACCCTCTGGGAACACCACACAGAATTACTATAGGTGTAAGCAAAAACCAACCTTTGGTATAGGTCTGTACCACACATTTTTGGTAGCGAGCTCAGCAGCCAGGCTTATCTCAAGAGGGAATGTGAGCAGTAAAAGAAGTTACACAGAAGTATCACAATCACAGTGGTTCAGGTAGACACTTACACTCAAGGTTTCTTGGTAAAAAATACTTAAACATTTATTTACACAGTCCTTTATAAAACCGGCACCAGTAGAAATCAACTCAATATTAAACACCAATATACTAGAGTATCAAACTCTAAGTTATAAAGACAGTTTGCGCTCCCCTGAAAAAGGAGCCAAAGGAAACTTCAGTACGTGTAAATAGGAATAAAAAGCATAGGTTTGTACAAAGGGTTAGACAACACTTCTTTTAGATAATGCAAAGGTTCAGTGTACCAGGAGGGTCAGTTCAATTCAATAGTCCAGGCCAAAGTCAATAGTCTAGTGTTCTTGGATAGTACAGAACAGTTCTGGTACAAATGGAGACGTCTTTGTAAAAGTGTTTAGAAGTAATTCAGATGATAAAGACAGATATGCTGGGTCACAAGCTGATTAGGCCTGTGAGCTGGGAAATGTTCCCAAACTTTCACCGCGAGAGGTAGGATCTCTCAACCGGATGGCACAGTACCTTAAGATGGAGCAAAAAGATGCAGCTTAAGAAAATGGTTCCTGGCAGGTCCTACAGGTCTTGCTGATCCTGTGCTTCAGTCGTGGGCACAAGAGGGAGGAGGTCGGGGGACTCCTGCACTGCACGCGATCGTCATAAGAGCAAACAAAATGGCATCACTTCAGCTCAAGTAGCTGTGGCTTTTAACACAAACTGGTGTCCTTCTCCCTGGTTAACCTTAACCAGCTCTGAAAATAGTATCCAGGCGTTTGCTAAGTTGACTGGTCCCACCAGCTCAAAGGAAGGAGCCTTCCTTGAAGGAGCTTCTCTGTTGATTGGAAATCTGGCAATTCGGGGTTGCAGCAGTGCTTCACAAGGCAAACCAATGGTCCAGTGGTTGCAGCGGCCGTCCTCTTCCAGCTCGTCTTCAGTTCTTTTGTTCCAGTGGTCGACTCTGCCTTCCAGTCCTGGAGACTCACCTTTTAAACAGTTTTCTCCCATTTATTCCAGCCTAGCTGTCACTCACCCAGCAGGGTGGCTGTCATTGCTGGACAGTCAGCCAGCCAATCACGCCAGAGTGCATTTGGGTCTCCTTGGGTATTTAAACCTTGGGGATTCCAAAGGACACCCCTGCGCCACTGCACTAAAGGTGCTGTGTGACACAACAATAAAAAGATGATGCCTATGGGGTTGTCTAAAACTCCATAACCGAAGAACACAAGAGTAAAACACACATCAAAATACCTGAGAGAGTGGGACCAAGGCTCGCACTCTCTCCAGGGGAAAACAAAATGTCCTCAAAAATCCAGCAAAGTTGCTGGGGGTCTCTAAGGTGAAGGGAATAAGCATATTTCTGAGAATTCTCCCTAACAAATATCAGTTTCCATGTTGTTGCAGCTATTCCTATGTCGGTTTCCCATTCAAGAGCCTTTTTAAACTTTGCATGACGCTCTGTGCTTAAAATCTCATTGCACTTAGTTGCACGATGTGCTCCCATATTATGTTCACACAATCTTCATTATGTTGCTACATGCATGCAAATAAAAATATATCATACTTGACACAAAAAACAAAAAATAACCTTTAACAACCCTTAATGAACTATTCTACATACATGCAAAAATACATGGTGCTATCGTCGGGGTCCCGCCGACCTTGTACCACTGTTTCCGCTGCTTGATATCCCAGTGCCACCGGGATATTACAAGTCCTGGTGGCCTAGGATGTCAGACGTAGGGAACTGCAAGTCCCCATTCCTGTGGAGTCACATAAGACTCCATTGGAATGGGAACACAGAAACACTGGCACTATTCCTAACAGTGCCGGTGCGTCCGTGAAAGCTAAGGCGAAGGCACACCTCTACGTATATTTGAACAAAAGGACACAACCAGAATATTCATCACTGCTTAACAAAAGATGTCATATGAAGATATAGAATCACTCACGACAAAGAGAGCGGAACCACTTGGCTTTTCTACAGAAGAAGCAAATCAAGTTTTGGAACTTATTGGTGAAAATGTTTTCAACAAAAATCCTACCACTACAGATTTGGATCCAACTAGGAGGATAAAACAACTAGAGTATTTGATACGCAAGGAAATAAACAGGAAACTGCATGCAGTCACCTTAGGTAGATACTATAAAAACCAACGCATACCAAGAGGATTACGAATACAACTCCAACCAACACTATGCAAAGAGAATAAGGAGTTTGTCAAGAAATGGGAGGCAATTCTGAATAGATGTTCACTGGACTTAATCTTGTTAACCATTCAGGAACTCACGGTTAACCTTCATACCATCAATATAGAGATCAAAGAGATAGAAAAAGAGTTATCGAATTCATGCAAACTGAAGAAAGAAGAAATAGAGGAAATATTGGTGGACATTAATCTTAAATTGACGGAATATAGAACAGAGCTAGAAAACAAAAAAATTAGGAAATTCAAACGAGATACCTACGATTATGTGAATGATGAAGTATATACCTGGATGGAGAAATATGCTCCCACAGGCAGGAAACCACGACAGAACAACTCAAATACCCCAACTAGCTCAGATTCAGAAGCCAGTGACACTCGGCCAACAGAAGCAAGTCCACCAGCAACAAGCTCGGAACCATCAGACACTAGACCAGGACCATCAGTCAGTGGTGTTGTTCTAGGAAGAGGAAAAGAACCCGCAGGAGCAAAAGAAAAAGGTCGAGGAGGTCCACAGACACGCCTCCAAAAAAGGAGAACCTAGTGATCAATTTATCATCTAGAGTTCTAACTACAACAGAGACAGATACACTACAGAAGGGATTGAGTTTTGTTCCTACGTTCGACACATTATTATTTGAAACCAAGGTAGAACTATACAGATTGGTGAGGAAAATGAAACTTAAAGCCTTTTTTAGTGAAACAGAAATACCACAAGGCCCACAAGAAGGGTCTCCTTACAAGGAATTCAAACAAAAAAGCAAATTTATACCACAGATCAACATACCTGCAGTGGAGGTTTTTGAGAAACAAGTCTTGAAAGACTTAAAGAAGATCAATTTCAAGAGCACGAAACATAAAAACTTAAAACCTCATGAATTCAAACTACTGAAGGATCTCTACAGTGACACATCAATAACAATCAGACCTGCTGATAAAGGGGGAGCATTAGTCATAATGGACACGGAGGATTATGACAAAGAATGTAAACGACAACTCGCAGATACCATCACATACAAAGAACTAGGCAATGATCCCACAATAAGAATCAAACAAAATCTGGAAACCTTATTGGATGAAGCAGAAGAGAATGGATGGATAAATCATCATACACACTAATTTTTGATGAATAGGAATCCACGCATCCCTAACCTATATATGTTGCCTAAAATTCACAAAGATCTCACTAATCCTCCCGGAAGACCCATAGTGGCTTGGGTGAACAGTGTATTGCAGCAAATCGGAAAATAAATTGATTACTTTTTACAACCCCTCATCCAGAAGACTACAACGTACATTAAGGACACAACCCATTTCCTGCAATTACTAGCAACAGTACCACATTCATCGTCACATATTCTGTTTACTGTCGACGTAAAGAATTTATATACGTCTATTCCTTATGACCTAGGAATTGAAGCAATAGAATGGTTACTTTTAAACGCAGGGGAGATCGAAGCTAACAAGGAATTCATCATTATTCTATTACGATTTATTTCAACAAATTCCTACTTTAAATATAGGAACCAATTCTACATGCAAATAACAGGAACTGCTATGGGAGCCACGATGGCTCCCGCATACGCCAACACATTTATGCACAAATTTGAGTCAGACCATATACTAAGTCAGCAAAGATGGAAGGCACATTTGGCTATTTGGGTTCGTTTCATAGACGACATATTTGGAATTTGGACAGGTACTGTGACAGATCTATTGGAATTTTTCGCATACCTCAACACAATTAGTGAAAAAATTCAGTTCACCTATGAGTTCTCTAAAAAAAGCATTCATTTCCTTGACGTGAATGTGGAGTCCATGGAACATGAATACAAAACTAATATATACACAAAGACAACGGATCGCAATAATCTTCTACATAGACTGAGTTTCCACGAACCTAACTTGATCAGGAACTTACCGTACAGTCAGATGCTTAGAGTGAAGCGCATTATCAGTGATCCGAGAGACTATGATAAAGAACTTCACGAAATGGGCAAAAAGTTCTTGAAACGTGGATACAAGGAGGAGGACATTAGAAAAGCCAAACACAAGGTAGAGCAACAAAAACAGGAATGAATTACTTACAGCTGCAAGGAAAGCGAAAACAGAACCATCATTGGTATTCGTCACACGGTTTTCAACACAAAGTGGCTGCATCAAATCAATTATCAAAAAACATTGGCAAGTATTATCTTGCGATCAGAAGACCGAGGATCTTTTAAAAGAACCACCTATATTTGCTTACCAACGAAGCAGGAACTTTCGTGACAGTTTGGTACAGACAAGACAACGCAAGAAACGACCTGAGACGAAACGTGTTGGAACGTTTCCGTGTCTACAATGTAGTAACTGTAGCTATGTGCAAAATGGATCAACTATCAACCATCCACATACAGGAAGAAAAATCATGCTGAAATAATTTGCAACTTGTGACACCACTAACATTATTTACGGTATTAAGTGTCCCTGTGGACAGTTTTATGTAGGACAGTCTCAAAGAAAAGCGAAAATTCGATGGAACGAGCACCGCTCGTGTATAAAGAACAAGAATCTAAACTCTGCGGTCGCAAGACACTGGATCAAAGAGAGACATAACTGGACACAGATTCGATTCATGGTGCTGGAGGTTTTCTGGAGTAATGATCCTCATGAAAACATACAAAACAAATTAGACAGAAGGGAATGTTATTGGAATGAAACGCTGGGGTGTCTCACCCCGAGAGGAATGAATGAAGAGATAAACTGGGCATGTTTCTTATAAACATGCTAGTGTTTATGTAAAAGGATGGGGAGGGGAACACCAACATGGACATATCTATTGTGGCTAAATAACAGTTGTGGATACATAAAAAGAAAAGCGGTGCAAAGATGAGACCTAGGCATTTTAGGTCCGACAACCAGGTCCCGACAGATGGTTGCTACACACAATGCAATATACATGCCTGATAGAACATGCACAAGCTATCATCATTATTGTAAACTACACGTACAGAGTAACGTACATAACATTTTTGGGCGCAAGCATTACGGATAGTGCAGAATATCAGTCATCATTTAACTTCACCTGTTTACGTGATTTTTATGTACGAATTAATATTCAATTTATGCTTAGTGTAACAGACTCTTAACCAACATGTAGACAGAAGTTAGAATATAACTTAGCACGTCTGAGGCTTACGTAATGACATCGGTTAATAAGTAATCGTATGGGAAACATAAGCATATATGCAGCGGTATAATTGAATGTAATTACCCCCAACATCCCGTCTTCCCGTCTCCATGGGGACACGGGACCCAAGGCGTCGCCACGCAGGCCATCAGCCAGACGCGAGCGTACGCTCAATGGGGCAGTTACATTGATTTTTGTTTAATAGAATCACCGAGTCATTATAAATCACCATTGAAACCTGCACGCAGCAATCGTTATTTGAAATACCTGACAGCAGTGCAATATGCGCCGGCACTTTTTCTGTATATTTATCGTCCGACTTCCTGGTTTCCATGGAAACACGGGACGCGTGACGACGTAGTACTGAATAGTGGTCAGGTGACCACACACAACGTACGTGGTTACCTCAGCAACCACTTAGAAGCCATTTTTCACCTTTTTTGCTTGGAACACGGCTCCCCGTGGACCAGCGTATATGCAACACAGGCAGAGCGCGAGTGAAGCGTTAGACAGAAGCTCATCCAAACTTTTAAACAACACTACGGGTGAGTCTGTGCCCCACATTTAAGAAGAATTAGGTATAACGTTTGTATACATATAGAACAATGATTACAGTATACATCATTGTTAGTATTACTTTTCTTTAAATTTAGAATACAGACGGCTGGAGTGCTGTACGTATGAAGTTGTTCTTTAAAGAAGGGTGCTAGACACCACAGGAAAATGATTAAGGTAATTTTGAAAACATGATAGTCATGTATGGGAATTATTTTGGATTTAGAAATGAATGTGCGCAAACATGTACCTACTTTTACCTAACAAGGGCTCTATGTTGTTGTTGTTTTCTTCCCCCCCACCATCTAATCTTCCATCTTTAACGAATTACCTTTACTGGGTATGTATGTTTTTCAATTATTCATTTTATGCATTTGTTGATTTGTGTACTCAACTATGGTGAACTATGTTAATATTGGTTATTTACTCTCAAACTATTGATTGGAATTATAATCTTGTTTTGATTTGGAATTTTCACATGATGTGGATTGAAACATTTTCATTTATTCTCGTATTATAATTATGTAAGAATTTACAATAAGTGGTATGGTTAACGCCCTGAAGCAGGAGATACGCTCCGAAATGCATTGGCATTAAAACAACCGTACACAAAATGAAACAAGTCTGCTTCTTATTTAGCAAAACACCCAGCTGTTGATGCTCCTCAGATTCAGGATTATACTCTTGAAATTTTTCTAAAGTGGCTCTAAATACGATTTTAGATATTCATGAGCGATGAACTCTAAGCTTATTAAACCTTAAAACAAACACAATTTGAACAGTGAGCTCCAGAAGAGCTCCAACGGAGAGCGCCAGACTTAGCTGGATGTGTTCATCCAACTTTTTCTCATAAGGTGCATCCGTGAAAACCATGCCTGCAGGGGCCGGTGCACCTGGCAGGTCAGACCTGCATGGAGTACTATTCCTTGCAAACATACTCGTAGTCTGGTGGTCCGGAACGGGTGCCGGTACATTGCTACCGGCACCCTTATTTCCGGACTGCCAGATTTGTAATGAGGACCAATATCACATCCATTCTTAACATTAATATGGTGCAAGCAACATGAATGTTTGCTTTCCATTGAGATTACACCCATCCATCCCAAGATCCACAATACCTTTATTTAATTGTATATTAATTTGGGGAGTTTTAGGAACTGGAACCTAGGTTTATGATTGTATCAGAGCACTGTCTGTGATATGGTTGAATAATATAATTATAACAATTCAGGGACATTGCAATAGAGCATGCACACAAATTGTATATGCTGTGCAAAGGGAAATGAAGGTACACCATAATGCACAGTGGCAGAAACATGAAAAGATGGTCATACACAAAGAAGCACACTTAATAAGCAAGCAGTAAAACTAGATGCACATACAGGCAATATGGAAGAGCCATAATATACTTCAACCATGTACTGGTAACAGTGGAGCAAGAGAGTGGGAGGCAGTCCAGGTACGAAGGGAGCTGCTGAGAAAAAGAGTTAGAGATGTATCAGAGGAGAGATCTATAGGAAGGGAAATGTACAATACATATCAGTGATACAGTCGTATTCATAGCCACCACCAGTACACAGATCATAATCACATAGGATAAGATGTAGCATTTATAACGCAACTGTACACAAGGGTTTTTAGGTGTGACAAGACAAGGAGGGAGAAACAAGGGTGGACAAAATAACTATCGTACTAGGCCTTGTGTCATTCAGATGCCAGCGGGGAGTGGAAGGAGGAAGTACAGTTAACTCACAAGTGCAGCCAGCAGGTGGCTCATAAGTGCAGAGGGAATAGTGCAGGGGATGGTTACAAGAGGACCTTTCCTCTCACCATGGGAGGCCTTTAAACAGCAAAATACCAAGTGACAACCTAACAACCTGCATTGAAGCTGACATTGTATTGTATTGTAGTTGTCATTTATATAGCGCCATTACCCCATTTGTATGGTCTCAATGCGCTTTGTGTTTGGAATGCCCTTGGTGACCGAAGTCCAGCTATGGGAAAGTTCTAAGAGGAGGCTTAAGATGAGTGTGAGCATTTGCCAAAATTAGGACTTAGGAGAGCTGGCTAGGCTCCAGAAAGCAACCTAAAAGTTCAGGCACGTGGGCGGCTGCTGCAGGAGGTCATGACAGAGTGCTAGTGCAGGAGACTCGATGTGCATACAGCTAGACTGAATTTTGTCATGGGTTGTCGCTTTATTTTAATGACAGAAGTCTTGAGGCAAGTCTGGTATTTCATTGCAAATCCATTATGTGACCAGCTAGACCGAATTTGACAAAGTCATAACTGCATTCTAGAGTGTGTGGATGGATAGTCGTACCTGCAGCGGATGTTCACTGAAGTGGTTCATTTATTCGTACCTTATGCTCAGCTGGAGCTTATCTTCAATGTCAATGGGTCATCTGATCTTCTGTGGGGCGATAAAGCCAACTACCCTCGTAGACCTTTTGGGGACTATGGACAGCCTACACTTCTAGTCTACCAAATGCAATAGATTAGGTGATATAGAACATCTTATCAGAGGGACAGACAGGCTACCATATAAACTAGACTAATGGAATTCTCTGAGTGCAATAGACAGGTTACCTCTGTTGTCTGACTACATAGTTCCCATGTTCTAAAAACGCTAACCAAAGCAGTCCAATAAGCATGTTGTCAAGGAAATTTGCTTGAACCACAGTGAAATACGATGGCTAAATTATGCATTTATAGGTGCAATGGAGGGTTACCGACATATAACTAAGGGAATACTGGGCAGGCAAAATATGTGTTAACCTGCATGTGCTTTTTTCTATTTGCAATACTAGGCTACCTGCATATCTATTTATAACCCCATGGCTGTCCCCACAGGTATTCTAAGTGGGTGATATGAAACTATCAGGTCCGGTTCCAAGGCCCTGGAGCTGTGACACGCTATACTGATGGATCTTTAAGCAAAAAACGGGCAACCTAATACATCTTCTAACACAATTCCTATCCCCAAAATCCATCTAAGAGCAATCCATTTCCCACCCAAAAGAACCATACAAGTGCAAGACATTTCCTACCCCTCAAAACCATCTGAATGCAACATATTTCCAGCAGCCAAAATCCACCTAAATTTGGGACACAGCAGTGAATGCAGAGACACTTAAATCTGAGATACAGCAGTAAATATATAAACACCCAACTTTGAGACACCTCAGTAGTGGGAGAGGTGCCCAGATGTGAAACACAGCAGCAAATGGAGAAACATCTAGATTTGAGACACTTCAGCGGCGAGAGAGACGCCCCTTGTGAAACACAGCAGTAAATGGAGAAATACCTAATTTTGAGACACTTCAGTAGTGGGAGAGATGCCTAGATGTGAGACATAGCAGTCAATGGAGAAACACCTAGATTTGAGACACTTCAGTAGCGGGAGAGGTGCCTAGATGTGAAACACAGCAGTAATTGGAGAAACACCTAGATTTGAGACACTTCAGTAGTGGGCGAGACATCTAGATTTGAGACACTGCACTGATTGGAAACAAATAATTAGATGACTAACACGGGTGGCTTTGAGACTTTAAGAGAGCAGAATAGGGAAGATGAATCTAAAGGGACAAACCACTATATCTGAGGTACAGCAGTAATGGGAGAATGCCTAGATTTGAGACACACCAGTAGCGGGACAGATGCCTTGAAACTGAAACACAGCAGTACACAGAGAAGGGCCTAGATTTGAGACACAGAAGTGGGTGAAAAACTAATTACTAGCTGACTAACCTGGTTTTGCTATGTTATGTAAGGTAATAAGAGTGGTGGGGCTTTATTGGAGTACAGTAATTGCTGAACTCTCCACCCAGACCACACTTACCATGTACGTCACTGCTGGGTGCCTGTGGCAGGCTTCTCAGGTGAACACTGGCAAACACGTACTGGCGCTGCTTCTTCAGGAGCTCCCCTGTGCCTTGTGGTCCTTAGCAGAGGGCTGCGCCTGCAGTGCCCTGCCCTAGGAGGTGTGTCTGAAATGGGGCTGGAGGGCCCAATCAGAAGCATCGGGGGACGAGATAAAGCCAAACCAGAAGGCAGGTGGGAGGAGACCCTCACAGAGGGAAAAGAGCTGAACAATGCATTGTAGGATGGTCAAATTGACTCAGATCAAAGGCAAAAAAGGTTTGCAGACCCAAACAACTTCACCTGTAATGGGCTGGAGCTAAGAGTGCCCTAAAAAGGTATCGAGGAACAAATAACCTCAATGATGTTTAAGGGGCTGCACGGCCCAATCAAGAGGTCCAGGGGTTGGAATAAAGTCAAACTAGGAAGGGGGTGGAGGGGACACTCACAGAGGGAAAAGAGCAGCAAACGGCCTCGGAGGATGGCCAAATTGAATCAGAGCAATGGAAAAAAAGTTGCAGTCGGGCCAATAAACAAATGAAAGGAGCCATACGAGGGTTTTGTACAAAACGACTTTAATACCAAATAATAGTAAAGCCAACATTTGGCAATGCAATTTGAACACTACCACTGTTCGGGCACTACATTGAATTTGTTGGACTTTGACGTTCATAGAATCCCTTTTTTCCACTAAGGAAGTTTAAGGCAAAATGTGCACATTTTGTTGCGGCTGTGGTAAATGTTTCCATCCCTATCTACAATACAGGCTTCCTATTGAGGTGGAAAAAAGGAGTTCAGCTGGTTCAAAAACCAATAAAAACTTGTCTGATTGTGGGATCTGTTTTGTATATTATGATGTATGCTATTCTCTGCTTTTTATTGCATATGTATTTTCATAAACGTCTTCTGTAAATCTGTGTTTTTTGTTACCTGTGCAGTACTTTTTGCACAGCACCTGAACACACTTGGTAGATTGCAAGAAGAGAAATTAACTACAATTACAAATACAAACAGCATAGTTTTCCCTGCTATTAACTGCAAAGCAGAAATTGGTCTCTTTGTTTGCAATGGCTCACCAATATCTACTGATTTCACAGCTGCACTCCTGCGTTCGGTCCTGCTCGATTGATTTCCCCGCGGAAAATATATTCGACCTGCTTGTTCAGTTGATTCTTTACATCACACCACACTGTGGAGTCACGTGAGGTAATTGGTAATTGTCTCTACCCAGAAGATTCTACCGGAAAGACAATAGAGGGACGAGTGGATGTGGAGTTTATTGAGGACACGGATTCTTCCTGCAGCATTAAAGCAATGCTAGCTTCATCAAACGCATCCCACGCAAAAAAGTACATATTGTTTCACACTACATAATGTTTTCAGGGAAGAGCTTTCGGCTTTCATGAAAAACAAGGTCGTTATTCTCTCATCATCTGGCTGTTAGATTTAGTGAGTTTTCGAAACAGCGAATGCCCACTAGCATCTCCTCTGTTCTCCTTTGTCTGCTATTGCTTGTTTTCAGGAATGCCAGTGGTGCATATGTGGTACCTTTTCTTCCTCACCGACTGCACATTATAGAGGGGGCACTTCCTTGGTAGCTCGTGAATTTCTTAAGTGGAGGATTTATATATATGTTTTTCTTATATCGTTGCAAGGGTGGACAGCAAGGGGGCCAAGTCCATTTAGGGAGTCCAGAGGAGGGGGAGCAATGGCGGGTGTTTTTCCAGAGAGGAAGTTAATTGTTCAAAAAAAAAAAATAATAATAATAATAATAATAATAAGAATAATAATAATAATAATAATCCGTTGAAATGATGTATTTTACAGCACCGATTTTCGGAAAAATTTGCTAAAAGACATTTATTTTACAATCTGTTCTGAACAGGAGCAAATGGAAATCTCAAGCACTTGCTGTATCAGCAATGCTTTTGCGAGTCCCGGGGTCATTATGCCTTTGGTCTCTTAGCGACATCTACTTCGTTAGTCCTTCCCTTTGGTCATGAGCCACCCCGTTCTTCCTTCCTATTTCTTCTTCGGTCCATCTCCAGGATTGTCATCTTCTCATTAGCTCTGTTCCTGGCTCTCTTCTCCTCCAGTGATTTTAGAATTATTCGGGCTTGCCCTAGCACATTCCCCACTGTCCTTCCTCGATGGTTCTCTGGTGCTTTCTTTTCGTCAGAGCATTTCCTTTTTTGGTGTCTTAGCTGCTGTTCTGCAGGGACGCTTCTCCTCACTTCTCTTTGGTACAACACACTGGTTCAGCTCATTCTTTCTTCACTGTTCAATGCAGGCAGATACCTGCTCCCTCCACCTTCTCTCCTGATGCAAAAGGGCCTTCTCTCCATTTCCTTGCTGCTAGAGAGGGTTCGCCTCTAAGCCCTTATGAACAAGAACATAGGGTAGTTTCTAGTATGAACGTGTGTTCTATCAAATCTCCTGCGGTTGGGCCTCCTCATGACACTTTTTTTGGCAAAGGTGTTCGGCTTGTTTCCAGGGTTTCATTCTGCTGCAGCCCTGCTTCACATACAAACCTCTCCCAATCCTGATCTAGTTGTCAGTGGCTCTGTGAGTCCACCATCCACTGGATTGGTCTGCCATCTTGATGGGAGCTGGGTTACCTCGTAAGACTGTTCCTAGCTCTTAAGACGTTTCTTGTTCTTTATTCTACAATTGTTCCTGCAGAACCCCACCAGGTTATTATCTCTTCACATTCCACCCTACTCTTTCTGTTCCATCGAAGGCCTTTTCAATTATTCTGAGTTGATCCGTAGCACATTGCTGGTTAGGATCTACCCACAGGCGCCACTCCATTTTATATGTTAATGGAGAGCCACTCCAGTTGGCAGACTCCATTTTATATCTTAGTTCCTCGGGTGATGCAGCAGAAAGGAGAAGCCATATGATATCATCACTTTACAGAGAAAAATGTTGCCACATATTTTTTATCATGGCTGAGCCCAAAAAACATGAGGCCTGTCTCAATTAAGTATGTCAGCATTAACCTTTTAAATGCACTTTCATGTTGCCAGTGCCCAACCTTCCACTATGTAGGGTAGCTCCCAATGATAAACTTGACTCAACATAGCAGGGATTACCCCATCTAAATCTAATAGTAAGTCCCACCATTCTACCACCGAGACACATCGCAAATACTTGACCATTCTTCAACATTGCACAATGAACATAAGATTTGCAAACAAACATGCAACAATCCACAATCTGTTCACACCTTGGAATTAACTTCTTGGAACACAAGGAGACATGCTTCTGTGACAACTGCATGACATTGATGGTCAACTTACAACCTGAGAACTATTGAACCATAGAATACTTTTCAGCAATAGACACAAATAATCTAGGTGAGGGGGAACTTCTTATTTCTATGGCATATATTCCTGTCATTAAGGTCTCTACAACAACAATCACCTCCTTCAAGAATATTATATGCAAAAACCTTCTCAGCCCTAAATCCCTTCTTTACATAAGCCATCATCTACAGATGACCTGGTGACACTACCCTCTTCGAAACAAAATAATTGCATTACATTTAAAATCTTAAAATAAACTCTAGCTTTAGCCTCGTCATGAGGCATTTCAACATGTGTTTCAGAAATTAACAAGATACAGTCAACCCTAATCTACATGAGGGATGAAATTCTTAATGTGTTGGATAACAACTCCTAGGCTATTCTCATTCTCCTCCACCTCATAATTATGTCAATGCTATTGATCATATCACTTTAATTTATCACCTCAAACCATCCTTTGTTTTCAATGAAGTTGCCCTTAAGTAGAATTCTGCACCTCATTCCGAGGTGTGCGCAAAGGGATACCGGGCACCGTTAAGGACATTGGTGCCGGTAATTCCTTTGCGCCCTATTACGAGGTCCCTTAGCGGGTCTTGCAATGGGCGCCTGGTTTTACCTATGCCAATGAAACTCAGACTGCATTCAAACTCACTGGCACCTCATCAGAGTAATTGAGCATCTACACCAGACAACTTAATGTCCAAGACAGGAAAATACTACTGGTTTGCATTCATACACAGCAGGATCACCTGCTTTGCCTCTCCCATTTCTCATGCACTGTCTCTCTCCTGGCCTTCTTTACTTGGGGCCTCATTACGACCCTGGCGGAAATCGCGGTGCAAAATGCACCATGGAGCACGGCGGAAAGCTGCCGATAGCGCCATGGGGGTTGGCGGATTTTCCGCCCCATTCCGACCTTGGCGGGGCGGTAAATCCCCATCCCCCATTTTACCCTTCCCCATTCCCATTTTTGCCCCATAGGGTATAATGGGAGTGGGGAAGGCGTTAATTACGCCACCGTAAAATACGGTGGCGTAATTAACAACAAGGTCCCGTAGCGCCATGGATTTCTCCGCCCGGAAAAACCAGGCGGAAAACGGCTCCATGGCGCTACGGGAACTCGTAGTAGGGCGGACGGGTCCGCCGCGAATAACGCTGGCGTAAACCCACTCCGCCAGGGTCGTAATGAGGCCCTTGGTCTTTTCTAGCCTCTCACATCTGCAGCAAAGACAGTGAGACAATCTACTCACATTTTCCCAACAGGTTTATGAGGTCACAAAAAATGGGACTTCAAATGAATATACTCATACGCATTTTTCCACAATTATACATGTCATAGAGAGTCCAAATGACCTCAGCAATGGTGATCTCATGCCTTGGCTATTGCAACTCTCTCTGTCTTGAATCGCTATTGCAACTATCTCTGTCTTGAATTCTATACACACATTGCTCACCAAGTCAATACAGAACAAGGAAATCAGGTCTGTTTTCACATCACAGTCTACCTTTAGCCGTTTTGAATAACTGTCACACCAACCTCACACAGAAGTTGAAAATATTAAGTTAACCAAGGCTTCTAAGATCCTGAACTTATAAGCCATTCATGATGGTGACATGTCAGAATACAAAGAGGGGTTAAGAATACTCAAAGCCCTGGGACAAACTGCATCAAATGAATGCATGGAGGCCCTGTGAGATGAAGAGAGCCAGAAATAAATGTGAGCGCCAAGGTGCAAATAGATGACAAAATGTGTCCATTGTGTCTGGCAATAGATTATTTTACAAATGTGGGTCTAATACCTTTCTTTTTTACTGAGTGTCGCCGAACTACTAAAAGGGCTATATCCCATGAGTGTTGCACATTGGTGGGACCGTTAGACGCTCAGTGGCAGAATTGATTTGTTTTAATAATGACCATCCATCTAAGGAACATTAACCAATCTCGTAGAACACGCCAATTTCGACCTCGGCCTCTTCTGTCTTTATGCACTCATACCATCATCAATCCACCCAGCCCCCTTCCTAGATCACACCTTTTGCCTTTTTTCCATATTAATTGCCCCATCCAATCTGTTATTTAGCCCACACATTAATCTTTTAGCAAGACTTCCCCTATGCTACATCTTCGACATTGTTTAATATTCAAAGTATCATTCATTCTATGCTTACACCCAAATTGCACCTTCCCACTGCATTCCACTCCACTGCTCAATATTCACCCCTTTTCTCCTCACAGCCTTAGGTGACTACCCATTTTAACATGTGGCCAGGCATCTTCTCTTTCCCTTTCCCCATGATGTGAACATAGCTGCATTTTTGCAGAAACAGCCTTCCCTTTCCACTTTTCCTTTAGCACCATATTTTATGATGATTGCATTGCTGAGATCCTATAACGCTTACACCAGTGACAGGAGACAGGGGGCTAGGTCCTTAACTGATATCCACCCCTACACCACACTCATGGCAGGAGATATCTGTACAATTCCACTTTCAGTTTAGATTTTGCTAATTCATTTTACTGCAGTCCAACACTAAGTTAAAACATGTTCTGTACACTGTCCTCCATAATCTATCTCCCTGTTTATTTTTTCTTCTTCAATTAGTCTTTATTAAGGTTTCGTTCACAAAACATTAAACAACTTGCAAGGGATAGGTTCACTTCGCATTGACAGAAGTAATTAAATAGCATTCCGTATTCCTAATACCCTCCCTTGCAAATCAACATTGACCAACTCTCTCTCCCCCTCTGGTATTGTTCCCCGACTAAAACCTCCTCTTTAATTCGTTGGCTTCCTATGACACTGTAAAACATAAACCATTGGTGCAAAGCCACCTCTTTGGTGTCCTCTTTTGTCCGGTTTCCCTGGCAGTTCAGACCCTATTAGTGCTTCCATTCTCCAAAGTGCCACCGCTCCTCCTTTCCCATTCTGCCGTATCTTCCGATTCCCCCTGTGTATCAGGTCTCAGGTATATTTCTACAAATCCACCACATTCCACTTTCAGAGGACCTGCCTGCCCATGCAGCTCTGCTGTAATTTGTTCCATCACATATAGGTTCTTGGCAACATTTATCCATTCCTTTTTATCTGTGGTGTAGACCCTTTTACGTTTTGTGGCCAGGGAAACTCTTTATGCTAGTAGTAGGCCTGCAGGCATCATTGGCAGTCAAATGAGGTCCTCCTCTTGCCTCTTTAATCCAAATAGAACCATCAGGGGAGGTCTGAACCAGTGAATCCCATTCACTTCTTTAATCCACCCTAAGACTTTGTCCCAGAAGACCTGCACCTTCGGGCACCCCCACCACATGTGCCAATAATCGGTCCTCGCCCCACATTGCCACCAATAATTCAGACTGACATTCTGATACATTTTAGAGAGCCTGGTCGTGTCATATTGCTTCCTGTATAGAAGATTAATGGAATGTAGTTTGCACTGACAAGAGATTGAAGTCTGCAAGTCACCCTTACAACATCTTCCCCACAGGGTGTGTTATATTTCCTCTTCTAATTTCCGTTCCCACCTTCCTTTCAATTGTTCGGGGAACCTACCCCCGGAGTCCATGAGGTCTCCATACACCGAAGAAATTAGGCCCTTCATTTCAGTCCTTGTGTCTAGAATGTTTTCGAAAGGCGTGAGATCTCTCCGTATCTGTTCACTCCAACCCCTGTCTGTCAGTGCCCCCTTCATTTGTAGGTACAGGAAGACTGAGAGTGTACCTATGCCTAGGGCTTATTCCAACTCAGTAATGTCTGTGAACCTGTCCACCTTCAACAGCTGACCAACTCTCTCCAGCGCCACTTCAAACCATTTCTGGAATCTTTCTGGGTTTGGGTTTGTGTCCCTCACCCCTGCGACCCACAGGTGGCCTAACAGGGAGGGCTATTTTGTGACTCCCACTGAAGTGGGAGAATGGAAGAACAGGCTCCAGCCCTTCCCCTCTCGCGCTTGGCCTAGAGGATCACAGTCTAGACACCCGCCACGAGAGGAGTTTGCCTATCTACCAGACGACCAAATACCCTGGTACAGGAACATACGGATGTGCCCACCTACCTGCCCAGCAGCCCGCCCTTCCCATGCCAACACCTGCGGCATGGATCAACTCGACTAAACCAACACGTCGTTAGAGATGCCATGACGACCTAGCCAACGGTCAGCACACCTGTGCAAACATGCACACCGGACACTCCCACACCAATCCACACGAAGAACACACTCAGTGCTATGACGTAGGCGACAGACACACCCACGGACGTGCATCTTTATTATTTTCCACATAGGCTCTCAAAATGCAGAAACGCAAGACGCATAATGAACTTATCTAAAAAGGCTTGCTCACGCTTCTTCTAAAAACCATGTACCATAATGAAGAATATAACGGAGACACGATACTGGGGATAGAGCAATATGATACCGTAACCTAAAGCGCTCTGCATCAAACGGTTCCACCTATGCACCAGGCCCAAGTAGGCCGCAAGCAAAAGCTTCCATGAACATTGAATGAGCAAGAGCTCGGTTGCTGACCCTGCAGAATGAGCCTGGCGAAAGCACACAGCCAAGGGCACAATGTTGCAATCTCGCACGCCGCAAGCCGACGCCAAGGTCGCACCTGCAAGATAAACCAGGCACACAGTGGGAAAAACAATATTAATTGTGCAGAATTCTGCCTCAAACACGGTCCCACCTCACGTGACAAAGCCAAACCTGACAGGATGCCAAGCCCAGGAGGAAGGAGAAACCTGAATCCCACGTTTCAAGACACAGGCAGATACAATTAAAAGACTCAATGGACATCTGCAGCAGTGGGAGTAGTCGACCTCCCAACATATGAATAAATCCTCACATTGTCTGCACCTGCCCATAGTGAAACATTGTTGCAAATAACAGGTGCACCGCGAGCTGGGAACAGCGATAGTCCCAGACTGGGAGGCTCGCGAGCGGACCAATCAAAACATGGGGCTCTTATCACTGACGCCATTAACATTGACCAATCCTCAGAGGTCTTCATGTAACAATTTTCATGTATCAAATTGAAGGGACAGCCCAAGTATATCACCTGACTGACCCTCAACCATTAACACCGTTCTCTATATGTATGCTATGCTAACCCTACCACTCGAGTAACCAATCCAGAGTGGAAATAGGTTTTTTGCTAAACTTTCTAAGGTGACGCAAGTAGCGCGTCATACTAAGGTAAAAAGGGCCTGCGAGCCCCACTATTGTGTGTGTGTCAGGACGGACGCGTACGATCCTTGACCCATCCCTGCCGTTTTGTCTAATAAACAGCAGAATCAACTTGCTTCTTGCGTGTGTCTCATACTCTGTCTCTTTTGGGATATACGGGAGGAGTTGGGGCCTCCCTGCCCGGAGGTCTGCGGACGGCCCGGCCGACCCCGGCAGAATTTCCCCCCGACAAGTTGGAGGCACTGCTGAGATCTGTTTAAGATCTGCTTTTTTATTTTTATTTTTCCAGGTACTCCCGTTGCGAGGAGGCCCGGCGGCGCGGCCCCCTCTGCCGCTGCCCCCTTCTGAGGACTACAGGACCATCGCGGAACTGCGAGAAGACCGGACAGCGCAATCCGGATATTGGCGTTCGGGAGCCGGTTGAGAAGTATCCCGCCCGCGGTTTGCGAGTGTCCAGACGTGGTCCAGACGAGGGGAGGTGGCGAGCCGCTTGGAGGGGTGCACGCAGTCGAGCGGCCCCGCATCAGGAGAACTTGGTGAGCATGCCACGCACAACAAGCAATGTGAAATTGTGAGGGAGGGGGGAGGAATTAAATATGGGAGGTGGGAGGTGTTGCACAGGTGCGCGGCGAAGGTTTGACAATTTAGTGTTGGCAATGAAATGAATGGTAGCCGAACGAGTGCGAGAGCAGTCGGCTACGTTACGCGAGAGAGGGGGGTGGAGCATGAAAACATCACGTGCGGCCGCTCGTAGACACTGATTGGCCTAGGTCGCGACTACGTGTAAGGGTGCGTGTGTGTGGTTTCCTACGATTTGGCATTTATTGATCAATGAGTAGATGAGGATCCCTATTGTTCGAGCAAGAAACTCGATAGGTAGATGACGTTTCCCTGTAGGCGGTAGCTAGTTAGTTGCCCAATACGGAAGATAATTGGCTGGTTAAGCCCTCCTGTCGAGGGGCGTATCACACGCGAGGCGACGCAATGTGTGCAGTCCGATTATATTATTGATTACCTTGTTCCAGGAGTGACAGGAAGACAGCTGTGAGGTTAACGGGGATAGATTGCAAGTGTATTTTGGACTTAAAGAATATATGAAGAACTTACCAGTAGTTCGAAGAGATCGGTGACGTCACCAGTAGGGCTTTCATAGGATATCACGAGCACAAGGCATCTTTCTTTCTGAGAGTGGTGGGGAAGAGAATTGTGGTAAGGGAGTGGAAACGGAGATAAACGGTAATGAGTTGATCGGGGAAAGGGGGGACGTGGCTGCGCACGGAGAACGTCGGCCACGGCAAGTGTAGAAGAGGGAGGAGGAGCAAATGAAAATAGGACGACTGTATAAGAACGTCACAAGGGGTACGCAGCCGCAGGGGGCTACGTGCGCCTCGGCCGCAGGGGGCCGTAAGGGTGTTCTGTAAAGGAAGAAAAGAAAGAAGAGAATATACAAATGTAAATACTATATTTTAATAATTTTCCTTAGCAGACTATCGCAAGTCCCCAAACTCACGGGGCCAGGTAAAGGTATAAGGCTGTGTATTGTAAGTGTTAGTAAGATAATAGCTACCAAATAGGGGAAGGATAACAAGTGGAGCGCTACTATGTCATAAGGGACAGGATCGGGAGGGTGGGGGAACACCCTCACTACCCCACTACAACACATATGTACAACACTGTCACCCCATAGGGAGAAACTGATCAAGTATAGCATAGAATGGACACAGGGGATGGACAACAAAATGCAACACCATGGCCGCCTAATGGTAGCTTCGATCCATATACCCAACATTCACTATTAAACCATCTGCATAACACATACAAGGGGAAGAAGTTGACACACCACGTGGAGGCGTTTAACTTATGGAGGATGTTCCAAGGGTCCCGACCAGGACCAAATGGAATGTTCACTGTGGGGGAAATACCGGAAGAAAAAGAGATTAAGGAGGAAGGAGAGAATGGGGAAAAGGGAAGTGAAGGCCCAAAGAACACGGGGAACGGACAAGAGGGAGGAGAAAAGAATAATAACTCAAAAGAAAATGAAATAAAAAAGGAACAGAGCGACGATATACCACTAGCAAAGGTAGTGAAAACAGAGGGAGGGGGGTTGTACCCTTTAAGAGAATTAGGAGAAATAGAAAGAGGACAGTTTAGGGCGGCTGAGGGGTACTCGAACCCGGCATACAGCCCGCCACCATATGTAGCTCATAGGAAGATGCCAGCAGGGGAGGGGAGGACTGGAGAAGAGCCAACTGCGGAAATAGGACATGATGAGTGGGTAGCTGCGCAGATACTATTAAAATTACGAGGTTCATTAACAGGAGAAGAGAAGGAGGTAGTAAGGAAAATAGACGAGGATAATACCAGGGAGAGTGAAATGAAAGGGGAAGAGCTGTTACGACAAAAGAAAGAGATTTTGGAGGAACGACTAGCAGAGTTAAGGGATGAGCAGAATGAACTGATCAAACAGCTCGAGAGGGAGGAAAGAGAGAGAGCGAGGGAAAGGAAAGAAGGTAAGAACGAATTGGAAAAAATAAGGGAACGAACTGAGGAGCAAAGGAGAGAAGCCGAAAGGGTAAAAGCAGCAGCAGAAAGGGTATCAAGAGCAGTACTACGAGAGAGGAAAAAGGAAGAAGAAGAGAAAGAAAAAGAAATGGCAATGTGGAAGAAGAGATTACTATCAGAAACGACTAGGAAATACGAAGAAGGGAGGGTGATAGAGAGTATATTAGAACGGGAGAGGGTGAGATGGGAAAGGAAGAAAGAGGATGAAAGGATATTGGAAAAGATGAGTAGTGAAGTAATGGAGGAATTAAAAAGGAAAAGGGAGGAAATTGGTAAAGAGATGGAGGAGAGAAATGAAGGGGAAAGAGAAGATAGGAGAGGGGAGAGTGAAGTAAGGAGGTATGTATATAGAGACACAGAAGTAGCAACAACATCAGCGCAAAGGGGAGCGGTTGGTAAAGGAGAAAAGGGAGAACCGGACCTAATAGACTTAAAAACAGTAACAGTCAAAGGGAAAAAGACAGAGTGGGGGCTGCCATTTACGAATGACTTTTGTAGTGAGGAAGAAGAAGGAGTGGAGAAGGAAGGAAGAAATAGTGAAAGGGAAAGCCTAGATAAACTATACACCACCCGGACCAATACAGACTCACCATGGATCTGTAGGAGAAAGGATGAACTCGAGAGAAGTGAGGAGGAAGAGCAAGGAATAGCGGAAAGACAGACACATGAAGCCACACCGTCACCATCCCACCCTCTCCCATCCCACCCTACATGCTCAACCACCTCACGCTCACTACGTACAACCAAACTGGTGCCCTTCACAAACGAACTGACACCCTATGCAGGTAGGCTTAGAGACCTCCCTAGACGCAGGCAGGAAGGACGAATACACACGCCCACATTAAATACAGGAAATGATGAAAGAAGGGGAAAAGATGGAGAAGAAAGAGTTACGAGCAGGGGAAATACGGACGAAATTGACGATGTAGGAGAGAGGGAAGAAGAGGAGGGGTGTGAGGACTCGATTTTATGGAACCCAAGGGGTAAAACGAGACACAACTTAATGCCACTTCTGGAGAGGGGAGGGGTTAGACCACAATACGTCCCTTGGAAGCATACAGACAAAGAAAATATAAAGTGCAGGCTCCCATTATTAAGTGGAGGTGCGGGTAAATGGATATATGAAATGGAAAAACACACCGCAGGACAGAAACTGGCAGTGGGAGATGTAAAGGGCCTTCTAATATCCATATTAGGGGATGCAGCGGATGACATTTGGAAGAGAGCGGGATTCACTGGGGTAACAATAACAAACACATCGCACGATGGGGCACCATTCGCAAACTGCAGGCATGCACTATGGCAGGCACTGAGGGTACAGTACCCAGACACATCAGACATAGGAGCAATTACCTCACGCAAGATGCGTGAGAACGAAGATCCTGTTGATTATATCCAGGAAATCCAAGAGAAGTGGTGCATGGAAACTAGAGAACAATGGGACAAAACACCAGCAATATTCTATCATATACTAGTACAAGGGCTCCCAGAAGGAGTTCAGAAACAACTGAAGAAAGTAGTGGGAATGGAAGCAAAAGCATGGCCAGAAATACAACTGACAATAGTGCATCATTGCAGGACATGGCAAGGAAAAATGAAACAAAAGAAAGAGGACAGGAAAACGGAAGAGGCTAAAAACTAGTACAGAAAAAACTTACTAAATACACAATGGAAGGGGCACTAATAACTACACCTACAACAATGACCCAAAGCCCCACACAAGTAGTGGCTGCACAAGATCCCTCCCAAATACCACCCTCACAGACTAAAACACAACAGGTGCCGCCACTCCAACCATACACGACCAACATGGGAGGAGGATACTCAATGCCAGGAGCTGGGCATTATAATTACAACAGGGGAAGAGGAGGAATTATGAGAGGGAGAGGATACGGATATAACACACAACAGCAGGTGGGAGGACTTAGAAATTCCTACCCCACCGGGCACCCAGTATACCAGGACAACACAGGAAGCTTTCCATGGCAGAGTAGGGAACCACCGGTGTGTTGGAGTTGTGGATTAGTAGGGCACATGTCACGCATGTGTAGAGTAAGACCAGGAACACCATCATGGAGCGAACAGGGACAACTAAGGCCCACACAGGAACAGCAGGGCATACAGCAACAGCAGACGTTGCAACAGGGAAATGAACAGCAACAACTAATAACACAACAACAGCCACAGACATATTCACTGCCACAACAACAGGTAGCGATAACACAACAACCCCAAGCACAACAAACACAACTGGGTAGGGTGACGGTCCTGGGACACTACCCTTACACAGGAAATGGTCAATCGTTGTACCCTCAAGAGGACAGTCCACAGACGGCCTTGGTGTGTCCCATCCTGTCAGTAACACCTAATAATGCGGAGGAACCACGCATAGAGGTAACGATAGGTGACAAAAAATTATCATTCCTTGTTGACACCGGGGCGACCCGGTCTTGCATAAGGGAAGGTCAATTTAAGATGTCAGGCGAAGCCATGAACACCCAAGGATTCTCTGGGGCTAGAGGGTTGGTTCCCTTTACTGATAACATTCCCTTATCAATAGGGGATTATGACATGTCAGTCCCACTTTTATATTATAGTGCCTCACCAGTAAATATACTGGGGAGAGACATCATGAACAGGTTGAATATGACGATCTCCTTTACGGAGGACGGCATAATTTGCTCTACTCCAGGAATTAACATGCTCACAGCACGACAGATTATGCAAGCATACTGCGGACAGACAGCGATTAGGGCTGAGCCAGTAGATGGCGAACTATTCCAGTACGGGACAGACATGGCATTTGCATGGATGCCAGGGATAGAGGGAAAGATCTGGAGGAGGCCATCAGCCTATTTGTTCAGACCAGAAACACCAGCCAATGAACCAGAAGGAAAGGTGATTTCAGTGGACATAGAGAGCATTATAGCAACAGCTGATTACATTGTGGTACATGCCCAAGACAGAGAAGGAAGAGCATGGAGGGCAGTGATAGCACTAGCAGAAGGATGTAGACTCACCCAGGTGTCAGATGAGGAGCTGTTCTCAGAAGAAAAGGAGGAAGGTGAAATGGTGTTTATGATGAGTGTGGAAAAATGGCTAAGAGTGGCGTACAAACAAGTGGCACAGAAAATTGCAATGGCACTTGAGGCACCCACATCCACCCCAGTTCCCTTCTTTGAGGAGGATATGACAAAAGTACCCACATCATTATGGACTACTAGCCCCTATGACGTGGGGTGCATAAAAAGTATAGGGGGAGTAAGGATAAAATTGAAAAAAGGTGCAATACTCCCCAGAGTGAAACAGTACCCACTATCAAAAGAGGCAGATGAGGGCATATATGAAACCATAACGGCCCTTATAAATAATGGCATATTGGTCCCCTCAGAATCACCATGTAACACGGCTGTATACCCAGTGCGCAAGGCTAGAGGGGGGTCTTGGCGCTTCATACAGGATCTCAGGCCCTTGAACAACATAGTAGAAGCAGAATACCCCATAGCCGCAAACCCGGCCACAATATTGTGTGGCATTCCAGCAGAAGCATCACGATTTACAGTGATTGACCTTAAAAATGCTTTTTTCTCAATACCATTGCACCCAGACTCACAAGATCTGACAAGCTTTACTTACAGAAACACAAAGTGGAAACACACCAGATTGCCACAAGGGTACTGCGAATCACCCTCAATCTTCAACAGAGTAATACAGATGGATTTGGGTAACATTGAAGTGGAAAGCACAGTGTTGCAGTATGTCGACGACATAATAATTTGCAGCACAAACGAAATAACATGCAGAGAGGACTCATTAAAGATGCTGACAATATTGGCTGAAAAAGGTTACAAGGTAGACATGGAAAAGTTACAGTACTGTCAAGAACAGGTACTTTACATTGGTCAGCTCATATCCCAACAGGGAAGAAAGATTGCACCACAAAGAGCACAGGCCATTTCAAAAACGCCAGTGCCACAAACAGTGAGGGAACTGCAGCAGTTCCTGGGTCTGTGCAACTACTGTAGAGCATGGGTATTTGATTACAGCTCATACATAGGACCCCTGCTTGAGGCGTTAAAGGAAGCTAACAAAGGGGAGAAAAAGTTGGGGTGGACAATGGAAATGAAAGAGGCTTTTGATGAACTGAAAGATGCGATATCAACTGCTCCGGTACTGGCAACCCCAGACTATGAGCCACAATTCTTTATATTTTCACATGCGACTCAGCAGTAATGAAAGCAGTGTTGGCTCAAAAAACAAGCATGGGCTACAAACCAGTAGCATTTTACAGCGGCCACTTAGATCCTGTGATGGTAGGTAATTTCCCTTGCGAACAAGGTCTCGCCGCAGCTGCTTTTGCGGTAGAGAAAGCATCAGCAATCACCATGGGGTGCCCAACCACACTGTTTGTGGAACATGCACTATTTGCAATATTGAATAAACCTAAGTCCACCCTAACCACGCAGAGGGCATCAGGTTATGAGATCATCTTATCCGGAGCTGAACTATCAATTGTTAGATGTAGCACGGTCAACCCTGCAAGGTTCTTAGCAGAAGTAATTGAGGAAGGAGATTATGCACACGATTGTACGCAAATCACTGAAATGTACTCATGTACTAGAAAGATTGAAGAGAACGCACTAGAGGGAGGTGAGCTCCTGTTCATTGATGGGTCATCAACTATCGACCAAAGGGATGGTATAAGGAGGACTGGGGCAGCAGTGGTAAAAATGATGGAGGTACCGGTGTGTGTGGCAATGAAATGTGTACAACTACCACAGCATTATTCTGCTCAAGCAGCAGAATTAATTGCACTGATCTTGGCGTTGAAGGAAAGCTTTGACAAACGAGTGACCATATATTCTGACAGCGCATATGTTACGTCCACTGTCCACTCAGGGCTGTCGAAATGGAGAAGAAGAGGGTTTAGGAGAGCTGATGGCACTCCAGTGCAACATGCCCTCCTATTGGCTGAACTAATTGAAGTAATAAATGACCCCCAAGAATTAGCCTTGGTCAAATGCACCGCACACACTAATGGTGAAGACCACATTTCAAAAGGGAATGCAGCAGCAGACGCACATGCGAAGTATGCTGCATATTTTGGTGAGATATGGAACCCCCCAGAGTCAGAGAGAGGGAGAGGGAGGGGAATGGCTAAGGAGATGTTGATAAGAGAAGGGTACACACATCTCCCAGCCACACAGATAATGGAGCTACAAGCGGCTGCACCAATGGCAGAAAAAGAAATATGGGTAAAAAGAGGATGCACAATGTCACCAACTGACGCACTATGGCGCCAGGGTGACACTGGAAAGATTGTAATACCACTGGCACTATTGAACACCGCCCTGAGCCAACTACACCACCCAGCCCACACAGGCAAGGAAGTAATTGCAGCATGAATTAGGGAAGACTGGTTCTGCCCCGAGTTAAATTCTCATGTGTCAAATTTTATCAGCAATTGTCTCACTTGTCAACAGTGTACGGCCGGTCACACTCTGAAGGTGATAAGAGGTACTATACCCCGGCCAGAGGGACCCTTCCGACATCTCCATATTGACTATGTTGATATGATCAACGTATGTCAAGGAAATAGGTATATGATTGTAGTAGTATGCCCATTCTCGAGGTGGATTGAAGCAGGGCCCTGTTCACACCCAGATGCATTCAGAGCAGCTACATTCCTAGTGAGGGAGGTCTTCCCCAGGTGGGGAGTGTGCGAGGTACTGCGGTCAGATAATGGCCCACATTTCGCAAACGAAATGTTCCAGCACATCACATCCTTACTGAACATCAAGCATAAATTTGTATGTGCATACCACCCACAGGCCAACGGTCTATGCGAACGCCTGAATGGCCTATAAAAAGAAGGAGGCAATTGCAAAAATACAGCAAACAACAAAGAAGAGTTGGTTGTATTGCCTTCCACTAGCCCTATTTGAGCTAAGGAATAGACCAGGTTCCGACCACCACCTCACCCCTCACGAGGTGGTTACCGGACGTCAAATGCGCCTTCCCCTAACGCCAACATCCAGAGCATTCACCAATCACGAAAATACTGCAACTGTTCTTGGTGATGAAATGTACCAATATGTGTCTTCTTTGATTACTAGTGTAGTGTTTGTGTCTCAACAGCTCGAGCGCACGCGGGGCGGGTCTAACAGCGATCAACAAGAAGACGCGGATAAAGAATTGGAAAAGGAAAGACTGTGCAAAGTTGCTAAAGGTAACCACGTACTACTTCGCAATTTCAACAGAAAGTGGAACAGCCCACACTCACTGGCCCCCATCTGGTAGAGGAGGTATCAACGAGAGCAGTAAAGCTACAGGACAAACGTGCCTGGAATCACCTACACGACGTAAAGATCTATAAACTCCAGACACGCCCCAGCGCCACCGACAGGGCCACTGGAAGAACAACAACAGCGTCACCAAGGGAGGAAGAGACTTCTACCACAACTAACGGCCTAAGTGTCCCCATACCCTGCCACCCCCCAGATTCCCCAGAGACAACTACTAGAAAAGAAAGGGGTGATCCCCATACCGCCCACCCCATGGTCACACGATCAAAGAGTAAAGAGACTTCCGCCAGTTGAGCCCCAAACCCTCTGCCCATTGACCCCCTACCCACTGCAGTAATAACCGAACTGAAGGACATTGTCTTGCACATATACACATGTAAACACCTGAATGTTCTCTTTCTTTTCTCTCGCACATGCAGGTACAGCGTATTATTGTACTGCTAAGAAAGTAGATAACTAACAAATTCACTGCCCCGGAGTAGATGGTACCCTCAGACGATAATTACCCGGAAGAATTGTCACACCAATTTGTATATGAAATAAAAAGGCCAACGTACCTGAAAAGAAGGAGGGTACGTGTCTACTACACAGCATTCCTCTTGGCCATAGAACATTCAATGCCCCACCTCCAACCATACTTGCCTGCCCTAAGAGATAGATCGCTTAGATTGGCGTGGGAACAGCTCTTCGCCTGGGCACTGAATGACTATTTGATAGGGAGAGCTTAAAAACGACAACTAACACTAATAACAAGCATATTAAGAATTTTCAGGCGGGCAACTTTAACGTCGCAAGAATAAGCTGCCGGACTGCAGCAAGGTAAGAGCAAAATGCCGGTGAAATTAGCCTCTGTAATAAAATTGATAGGGATTTTAATGACCACCGGGTTCTTGGCTGCCTCTGTATGGCAGTACAGCTATGCTATCAATATTATTGCTGTACCCAAACCTAATACACCCCCACCCCCAGCTGCAACAGGTGTTACGTCAGGTGGTACTAGTAAAATCCCACACAAGAAAAATAGAGTTAAACGCAGCACATACTCAGATAATAAAGGTATTGACAACTACATACAAGATTCAGCACACATCTCAAACAACATATGGTACCAACACATGACCCACATAGGTAAGCAGACAACAGAAGACAGCTGCTACGTTTGCTCATTAATCCCATACGCCATGAGCGCTTCTCGAACATTCGTTGCCACGGATATAGATGAAAAAATAGCACGATGTATAATATACCTGGCACTGTTCCAGACGAAAGGAAGATTTCAAGGGACAGTGGTGCAACTGGTGTGGAAAACACGAGATACATATCCATATGAAAACAACTTCCTCAAGTCTTATTTGAGTTACCACAAGAGCAGTTTACATGCTGAAGGATTCAGATACATAACAAGTGGTCCTGAAACAGGAGAAACAAAGAAAGTAACACTACAGTACCTACCATGTGATTGGTACGCCACTGAAGTCCCTGGTAAAAAGGATGTTGGGAAAGACCACTGGTGACAATAACAGGGAAGGTGTACATGAACAACAAATGGGACATATGAGTGGTTGGCAGCAACATTGTAACAAGAGAAAATATTTCAACTATTGATGGACACAACCATAGATGTTGGATGACTTGGGTCAAGTACGTACCCATGCTCACGTGGATGGAGAAGGATGAAGACCCAATAACAATACTGCCGCTAACTGCGCCTAAGGTATGCTACCAACATAAAGGAGAGGTGGACGTAGGATACAACACCAACTGTGCAAGCGTGATGGAGTTACCTGAGGGGGGAGCAGGAACAGCAGTAGTAATGGACCATTACTGCGCCTGTGGAGAAAAGGCATACCACACACTGCCCCCTCTGTGTAATGGTATATGCACAATGGTGCACGTTAATGTACCATCACTAGTGGTACCCCAGAAACATGTCAATGTGGCGAACTTCCCCAAAATGGATTAAGGGAACAAGAGGAAGAAGAGATCTGTACAACCTCAGAAGGGGCCAGAGAACAAAACCAACGGCAATAATACTGTCCTGAATAGAAAGAAAAGACAAGGAGAACCTCTGACAGGAAATTACCTATGGGGAAGGTCGGAAACAGCACTCACTTCAATTCCATCAGAACACAGACTATTCAGCAGAGCAGCAATGTTCTTCTCCTCAATAATACATCCAGGACTACAGGCTTACGCAAACGCAAAATGGCTCCAGATAACTCGATGGGAACTAATGATGACTATTAATTCTACAGTAAATGGATTCAACGCAATAAAAGAGGAACTGCGAGCTGTGAGGATGGTAGCACTTCAGAACAGATATGTACTGGACCTCCTCACAGCAATGGAAGGAGGAGTTTGCGCTAAGATAGGACAATCATGCTGCACATTCATCCCTGCCAACGATGCTGACAATTGTACACTGACAGAAGCAGTTTCACAATTGGCCCAGATGCACTCCAAAATGATGGATGAAAGTAAAGGTGTGAAAAAGGATGAGAGCTGGTTTTCAATATTATGGTCATGGATGCCATCTTGGCTGTCAGATGGACTGAAGATTATAGTTGGATGTACTATTTTGGCTGGAGCTACACTGATCATAATAAGATTTTGGAAGGCCCGGAAGGCACGCACCACAGACGAGATGATCGAAATGGTTGGTATGCACCTCTTGATGCCAACAGATGACGGCCAACACACAGGCACAATCATAAAAGAGAGAGAGAAGTTGCGCAACCAGATCATCACCAACCACCTGGACCCACCATCTGTGAAGCTCGAAAACCCAAGAAACCCAAGGAGCTACATAGGGAAATGGGTATACTGCACTCCTGGAGGAACATGTGCATATATGTATTGGTCATTTGAAGACCATGTTAACCACTATGGACATTTGGGAGGAATAACTAAAATATGGAGAGTGAGAGGAGATAAAGAAAAGGATATGTTTGTGGTCGACAAGTCGACCAGAGGGGGGACTGAAGTGGGAGAATGGAAGAACAGGCTCCCGCCCTTCCCCTCTCGCGCTTGGCCTAGAGGATCACAGCCTAGACACCCGCCACGAGAGGAGTTTGCCTATCTACCAGACGACCAAATACCCTGGTACAGGAACATATGGATGTGCCCACCTACCTGCCCAGCAGCCCGCCCGGCCCATGCCGACACCTGCGGCATGGATCAACTCGACTAAACCAACACGTCGTTAGAGATGCCATGACGACCTAGCCAACGGTCAGCACACCTGTGCAAACATGCACACCGGACACTCCCACACCAATCCACACGAAGAACATACTCAGTGCTATGACGTAGGCGACAGACACACCCACGGATGTGCATCTTTATTATTTTCCACATAGGCTCTGAAAATGCACAAACGCAAGACGCATAATGAACTTATCTAAAAAGGCTTGCTCACGCTTCTTCTAAAAACCATGTACCATAATGAAGAATATAACGGAGACACGATACTGGGGATAGAGCAATATGATACCGTAACGTAAAGCGCTCTGCATCAAACGGTTCCACCTATGCACCAGGCCCAAGTAGGCCGCAAGCAAAAGCTTCCATGAACATTGAATGAGCAAGAGCTCAGTTGCTGACCCTGCAGAATGAGCCCGGCGAAAGCACACAGCCAAGGGCACAATGTTGCAATCTTGCACGCCGCAAGCCGACGCCAAGGTCGCACCTGCAAGATAAACCAGGCACACAGTGGGAAAAACAATATTAATTGTGCAGAATTCTGCCTCAAACACGGTCCCACCTCACGTGACAAAGCCAAACCTGACAGGATGCCAAGCCCAGGAGGAAGGAGACGCCTGAATCCCACGTTTCAAGACACAGGCAGATACAATTAAAAGACTCAATGGACATCTGCAGCAGTGGGAGTAGTCGACCTCCCAACATATGAATAAATCCTCACATTGTCTGCACCTGCCCATAGTGAAACATTGTTGCAAATAACAGGTGCACCGCGAGCTGGGAACAGCGATAGTCCCAGACTGGGAGGCTCGCGAGCGGACCAATCAGAACATGGGGCTCTTATCACTGACGCCATTAACATTGACCAATCCTCAGAGGTCTTCATGTAACAATTTTCATGTATCAAATTGAAGGGACAGCCCAAGTATATCACCTGACTGACCCTCAACCACTAACACCGTTCTCTATATGTATGCTATACTAACCCTACCACTCGAGTAACCAATCCAGAGTGGAAATAGGTTTTTTGCTAAACTTTCTAAGGTGACGCAAGTAGCGCGTCATACTAAGGTAAAAAGGGCCTGCGAGCCCCACGATTGTGTGTGTGTCAGGACGGACGCGTACAATCCTTGACCCATCCCTGCCGTTTTGTCTAATAAACAGCAGAATCACCTTGCTTCTTGTGTGTGTTTCATACTCTATCTCTTTTGGGATATACGGGAGGAGTTGGGGCCTCCCTGCCCGGAGGTCTGCGGACGGCCCGGCCGACCCCGGCAGAATTTCCCCCCGACACTTTCATTTCAGTCCCCTTTTTCCAAATTTACGAAATAGTCCCCACTAGAGGATGTTCCCGAATTCGAAGGGGGAGCCTTTTACGTGGCACCCAGAGGCATTCCCAGACCGTGGCTCGTTGCAAGTGCAGGTACTCTAGTGTGATCCATTGAAGATCCTCCTGAGCGCTATGGTTGGGTATTAAAACTCTGAGTTGGGCGGCCTTATGATAGTGTTTCACATCTGGAAATCCCACCCTTTCCTTTTCCTTGGGGAGTACCAAAACATCCCATGCTATCCTGGCCTTCTTCTCCAGCCAAAGATATTTCAATAGGGTGCTGTTCGCCTCCTGAAAGAAAGATTCTGGGATAGGGGTGGGGAGCATCTGAAACAGATACAGGAGTCTAGGGAAGATGACAATTTTCAGTGCATTGAGTCGACCCAACCAAGTCCTCCTTAAGCCTGTTCATCAGAGGGGGGAAATTTGCCCTGAACAGTTCCCCCATTTTCCTCATGACATTGATTCCCAGGTATCTTAACGTCTCCAGACTAAGCTGCACCCCCAGGGGTGCAAACCTCCCTGTTTGCCTGTCCCTGGCCCTGTCTAAGGGGAAGAGAATTGATTTAGACTTAATGATCTTAAAGCCTACCAAGGAGCCTTACTACTCGATCTGCCAGACCACCGCTGGTATAGATGTCATGGAGTTCACTACATGCAGTAGCATGTCTTCCATATATAATGTGTCTTTGCATTAGACCCCTCCTACTGGGAATCATTTTACTTTAATGTCTCCTCTAATCCTCTGTGAAAGGGGCGAACAGTGAGGGCGAGAGTTGGCAACCCTGGTTTGTCCCCCTACCCAAGTCAAACCAACGGGAGAATACTCCATTCACCGCTACGCATGTCTTGGGGGAGGTGTACACTGTCATTTTCCTCCAGAGAAATACCTCCCCTATCCCTTATTTAACAAGCACTGCTTTGAGGAACTCCTTCTCCACTCTATCAAAGGCCTTTTCAGCATCAACTGAGAGAAGGGTGGGGTCCCCTTTTCCCCCAAACAGACCTCGTGCATCAGGTGTAGCGTCTTCCTCATGGTGTCTGCCCTGTGTCTTTCACTGATGAAATCCACTTGGTCCTGGGGGATTAGACGTGGCATGTGGCCTTCAAATCTCGCTGCCAGTACCCGGGTGTATATCTTAGTATCTACAATAAGAAGGGAGATATGGTGGTATGCTCCACATTTCTTGGGATTCCTCCCCTCTTTGGATATCACTGTGATGAGAGCCTTTGAGAAGGACTCCGGGGCTTTACCTGTGTTCAAAATGTCATTGAAGAGCTCCATCATAAATAGCAACAATACGTTGAGTAAGATTTGTAGAACCCTGTGGTGTACCCATCCTCTCCCAGGGCTTTCCCCATTGACAGTCTCCTCATTGCTGTCTTAATCCCCTCTGTCGTTATGGGGGCATCCAGTTTTGTGGATTCCACCTCTGTCAGTCTGGGCAAGGGCGTGTCCGCCAGGTATTCCTAAATCTGCTCCTCCCCCAGTGTACACTCAGATTCTCATAGAAAGAGGCAAATGTCTCCTGAATACCCTCTGGTGAGGACTTGTATCTTTCCCCAGTCCCCTCAATTTTGTCAACCCACCTTTCTGCTCGCTGCCCTCTCAACCTAGCTGCCAGGAATGCATCGGCCTTATCCCCTTCTCATAAATGTTCTGTTTAAGAAATTACAGATTGCATATTATCTTCCCCTCCTCGAGGAGCCATAGCTCCTCCCTCTTCCCCCTGGCTTCGTTAATACTCTTCTCTTTCCCCAACCCTGTCCTATGTGCCGGTTTGTCCAGGTTTTTTATCTCTTCCCTCAGCCTATTGTCAATGCTTTTCTGTTTCCTTTTTTCTGTCCGCCTTTCTGAAATAAGACCACCTCCAGGTCGCTTTCCCCACCTCCCATACAACTCTCGTGTCCACCTCTCCTGTGTGGTTTATAGTGAAAAATGTGTGTATTTCCTTAGTCATCTCCTTGTGGAATACCAAGTCCTTCCATAGGGACTCGTTGCATATCCATCAAGTGGCCTTAGGTTGCATAACCAACCAGTCGAGGTCCAGGGTGAACATATCATTATCTGACCAGGTGATCGGGTGAATCTCTGAATTCCGCACCTCCTCCCACAGATCCCTTGAGACACATACATAATTTAACCTAGTGAAGGTTACGTAGGGGGGTGAGTAAAAGGTATATTCCCTCTCCTGTGGGTGAAAATTATTCCACGTGTCCCGCAGCTCATACAATTCCAGAGTCTCCTGGTCCTCCCCATAGCCCGGCCTAAGCAAGCCTTGCTCCATGCCCTGCAATCCCTGTCTGTCCAAATTTGCATCAGCCCATATATTAAAGTCACCTTCCACAATGAGGTGAACTGCACTCTCAACCAGTATTTTCGGAAGAATATTTTTCAGGAATCTTGTTTGACCCTGGTTGGGTGCATAGATCATGGCAAACAGAAAAAACACCACCTTTCTCATGGTACCAGAGAGTATCAATGCCCTTCCCTTTCACATCCAACTAGACCTTGGTTACCTCAAACTTAAGTGTTTTGCCAAATAAGATACCCACCCCCGCTTTCCTTACTGAACCAGAACCCCAGTATACTTGATCGGTCAGGCCAACAAGAATTCTCTGTTCCTCACCCTTACAAAATTTCATCTCCTGGAGAAACATGACATCCATCTCAACCCTCCAAAATTCCCTTGATACCAAGATCTCTTCATTGGTTGAGTTAAGCCCCTTGATGTTAAGTGTGCCAAACAGCTGTTGGCTCCCTTGGGCCCCTTTCCCTGAATTTGCCATCATGTTACCTCGCTTTCAATTCCTCATTTCTGCCACTGGCCAACCTTTGCATGCCAATACTAACTTTGTCATAGGAAGAAAATGTATTGGAAAAATCTCATACCAGGTCTCCCCCCAAACCGCCCCGAACCCCTTCCTCCACCCAACTCAAAATCATAAGCAGCATTCGGTTCTCCCCAATTACCATCACTAGGTTGATACTGAACCATCAACAGGGCCCAGACACACCGGTCGCCGCCCCACAAATCACTTTTCTCCAGATCCCAACTCCTCACCACACTTAACAACAGATAACATCTACTGTCCTCCATCGTCTTGCTGGGTCCACTTTCTCTCTAGGTGCACGCCGGCCATTTGTCTTACCAAAGTTCCCCTTCAAATTCTGCCCTATTTGTCCCCTCTTACAGAACCTTCTGTTCTCCCAGCGGCATTTAAATAAGGAAAAGATACAACACCAGCTTCATTCAGGTTTTAGGGGCCAGGGATGCATTCAACTTCCTGAACTTCCCAGATCCCGGGATTCTTTAGCTCTTAGGTCCCTTGATATGGCACTGATCCTCAATGGCCTCTTTCTCATTGGAGTCCTGCGAGGCTCCAGAGTCTCCAAGTAACTCACCCATAGCACTTCGTATCTCCTCCTCGGTGGACAGTCTATATGTGTCCCTGCCCACTTTGAAAGCGATGGTAAAAGGGAATCCCCACTTGCACCTGTCCCCCTTCTCATTTAGCCACTTTGTAAGGGGTGAGCACAGTCTCCTCCCGGCATTTGTAAGGGAGGACAGGTCTTGAAAAATCATCACTCTGGAGTTGCCATATATCACTGAGCCGCTCTTCCTTGCTTTCTCCAGAATCTTGTGCTTGTCGGGGTAGTTGTGGAATTGGGCTAAGACTGACCTAGGGCCCCCAGTTGAGCCACCGGACCTGTGTATCCTCTCTATTTTAACTTTGTCAATGGTGTCAACCTAAAAGATGGACTTTGTAACTTGGCGGAGGGTTCTCATCAGGTCCGTCTCACGTCTCCCCCTCCCTGTCCGGGATACCAAATATTCTTAGGTTGTTCTGTCTTTCTCGATTTTCAATGTCATCCATCTTCAATGTGATCTCACCCTCTCTCCTTTCCATTTCTTCTATTCTCACATCCATTTGATCGCCAAGGCATCCCGGGAGGACTGGTTATGTTCCACTTGTTCAAGTTTGTCTTCCATCTTATCTAGCCTCTGGGTGATTATATCTACCCTACCCCCATTGTCAATATTAGGAAAGATTTCCTTGTATGGGTAATTTTCCCAGAATAAAGAATAGGGTCATCCGCTACCCATTTCATAGATGCACAGAAGGTGCACCTGTGTTACAGTAAGGATAGCTTACGCCTATGCTAATCCAAGGATCACAAGGAGGGAAGGTGTGTCATAAAACAAAGTTTAATAAATGATTCAACAGTAAACAAATGTATATATAATAAGGCAAAATACCTAAACAACATAAATAATCTAGAAATACAAAGAAACCAAATCAGATAATGGTGGGTTAGTAACAACCAAGTGCAAAATTCATGTACTGCTTTGTCAATAACAGCACGCAATTATTGTCGACACTTATGATGGGTGTTTCTGGTTCAGATAGGGATTCAAAACCACAGCTACTTCAGTGATTAAGCACAGTTACTGTGGGTTCCGAACTGTCATCAGGACTCAGGTAAGTTGTATAGAGGTGGACAGATGTGGCTTGGTTGATCTAGAGACTAAAGAAATGATGATCTTCTCATGGAGCAAACAGGGAACGGGAGACTGTAAGAGGTGACCTACCAGCAAAAGTTAGGTGGCGCCTTGAAAATGAGTCATTTCTAGTGTTGCTCGTACAGGCCAGCAGTTCAGTTTAGATACGGCAGAGGCTGGTATCTGATGAGAGAAAGGCTTAATATTAGCCGGGAGATAGAGCATGTGAAGTTTGGTGCAACGGTTAGATTGCGGAAAAATAGAGCCTCAGAGCGTACCTGGCTTCACAAGGTCTCATCTTGCTCAGATGGCAATTAATTCAGCGTGGCTATTTGCATTAAATATTCAGAAACAGCTGGTGAATCGGTCCTGGGTCCTGGGATGTATTGCAGGATAATTGTCAGGCAGGGGCCTAAGATTTAATTAGAAGAGGGAACATAATAGGGGCATACAGTACACATACTGAAGTAGCACCTAAGCATAGTTTTACAATGGTAGCGGGCGCCCCTCTCTCGAAAGAATAGACTTGATAACCTGTTCAGTGGTTATTAACCACTTGAGAGTTCGCAGCCACTGCTTTTACTCACTGTGCCTTTCACAGATGGGAAATATCCATTTGCACATCAGTCTTTGTCCTGCCCAGGGGCAGTCCAGCACCGAAATGCAATGGCAATTCCAACCTGAACGAGAGTACCACCAGCAACCCCATACACGTGTTTCACCCTTGTTGGGGATCATCAGTGAGGTGAAGCTGATGCCTCTCTAAGCACAGTGAGAGGGAGACCACGTCTGGTTGCCCCCAGGAGACCTAGGGTTACCAATCCCAGGTTCCTTGAAAAATAGTTTTACAATGGTAGCGGGCGCCCCTCTCTCGAAAGAACAGACTTGATAACCTGTTCAGTGGTTATTAACCACTTGAGAGTTCGCAGCCACTGCTTTTACTCACTGTGCCTTTCACAGATGGGAAACATCCATTTGCACATCAGTCTTTGTCCTGCCCAGGGGCAGTCCAGCACCGAAATGCAATGGCAATTCCAACCTGAACGAGAGTACCACCAGCAACCCCATACACGTGTTTCACCCTTGTTGGGGATCATCAGTGAGGTGAAGCTGATGCCTCTCTAAGCACAGAGAGAGGGAGACCACATCTGGTTGCCCCCAGGAGACCTAGGGTTACCAATCCCAGGTTCCTTGAAAAATAGTTTTACAATGGTAGCGGGCGCCCCTCTCTCGAAAGAACAGACTTGATAACCTGTTCAGTGGTTATTAACCACTTGAGAGTTCGCAGCCACTGCTTTTAATCACTGTGCCTTTCACAGATGGGAAATATCCATTTGCACATCAGTCTTTGTCCTGCCCAGGGGCAGTCCAGCACCGAAATGCAATGGCAATTCCAACCTGAACGAGAGTACCACCAGCAACCCCATACACGTGTTTCACCCTTGTTGGGGATCATCAGTGAGGTGAAGCTGATGCCTCTCTAAGCACAGTGAGAGGGAGACCACGTCTGGTTGCCCCCAGGAGACCTAGGGTTACCAATCCCAGGTTCCTTGAAAAATAGTTTTACAATGGTAGCGGGCGCCCCTCTCTCGAAAGAACAGTCTTGATAACCTGTTCAGTGGTTATTAACCACTTGAGAGTTCGCAGTCACTGCTTTTACTCACTGTGCCTTTCACAGATGGGAAATATCCATTTGCACATCAGTCTTTGTCCTGCCCAGGGGCAGTCCAGCACCGAAATGCAATGGCAATTCCAACCTGAACGAGAGTACCACCAGCAACCCCATACACGTGTTTCACCCTTGTTGGGGATCATCAGTGAGGTGAAGCTGATGCCTCTCTAAGCACAGTGAGAGGGAGACCACGTCTGGTTGCCCCCAGGAGACCTAGGGTTACCAATCCCAGGTTCCTTGAAAAATAGTTTTACAATGGTAGCGGGCGCCCCTCTCTCGAAAGAACAGACTTGATAACCTGTTCAGTGGTTATTAACCACTTGAGAGTTTGCAGCCACTGCTTTTACTCACTGTGCCTTTCACAGATGGGAAATATCCATTTGCACATCAGTCTTTGTCCTGCCCAGGGGCAATCCAGCACCGAAATGCAATGGCAATTCCAACCTGAATGAGAGTACCACCAGCAACCCCATACACGTGTTTCACCCTTGTTGGGGATCATCAGTGAGGTGAAGCTGATGCCTCTCTAAGCACAGTGAGAGGGAGACCACGTCTGGTTGCCCCCAGGAGACCTAGGGTTACCAATCCCAGGTTCCTTGAAAAATAGTTTTACTATTTTTTGCTGGTGGTACTCTCGTGAGTAAAAGCAGTGGCTGCGAACTCTCAAGTGGTTAATAACCACTGAACAGGTTATCAGGCCTTGTTCTGTCGAGAGAGGGGCGCCCGCTACCTTTGCAAACTAAATTTCAAGGAACCTGGGATTGGTAACCCTAGGTCTCCTGGGGGCAACCAGACGTGGTCTCCCTCTCACTGTGCTTAGAGAGGCATCAGCTTCACCTCACTGATGATCCCCAACAAGAGTGAAACACGTGTATGGGGTTGCTGGTGGTACTCTCGTTCAGGTTGGAATTGCCATTGCATTTTGGTGCTGGACTGCCCCTGGGCAGGACAAAGACTGATATGCAAATGGATATTTCCCATCTTTGAAAGGCACAGTGAGTAAAAGCAGTGGCTGCGAACTCTCAAGTGGTTAATAACCACTGAACAGGTTATCAGGCCTTGTTCTGTCGAGAGAGGGGCGCCCGCTACCTTTGCAAACTAAATTTCAAGGAACCTGGGATTGGTAACCCTAGGTCTCCTGGGGGCAACCAGACGTGGTCTCCCTCTCACTGTGCTTAGAGAGGCATCAGCTTCACCTCACTGATGATCCCCAACAAGAATGAAACACGTTTATGGGGTTGCTGGTGGTACTCTCGTTCAGGTTGGAATTGCCATTGCATTTCGGTGCTGGACTGCCCCTGGGCAGGACAAAGACTGATATGCAAATGGATATTTCCCATCTGTGAAAGGCACAGTGAGTAAAAGCAGTGGCTGCGAACTCTCAAGTGGTTAATAACCACTGAACAGGTTATCAGGCCTTGTTCTGTCGAGAGAGGGGCACCCGCTACCTTTGCAAACTAAATTTCAAGGAACCTGGGATTGGTAACCCTAGGTCTCCTGGGGGCAACCAGACGTGGTCTCCCTCTCACTGTGCTTAGAGAGGCATCAGCTTCACCTCACTGATGATCCCCAACAAGGGTGAAACACGTGTATGGGGTTGCTGGTGGTATTCTCGTTCAGGTTGGAATTGCCATTGCATTTCGGTGCTGGACTGCCCCTGGGCAGGACAAAGACTGATATGCAAATGGATATTTCCCATCTGTGAAAGGCAAAGTGAGTAGAAGCAGTGGCTCGAACTCTCAAGTGGTTAATAACCACTGAACAGGTTATCAGGCCTTGTTCTGTCGAGAGGGGGGTGCCCGCTACCTTTGCAAACTAAATTTCAAGGAACCTGGGTTTGGTAACCCTAGGTCTCCTGGGGGCAACCAGACGTGGTCTCCCTCTCACTGTGCTTAGAGAGCAGGCATCAGCTTCACCTCACTGATGATCCCCAACAAGGGTGAAACACGTGTATGGGGTTGCTGGTGGTACTCTCGTTCAGGTTGGAATTGCCATTGCATTTCGGTGCTGGACTGCCCCTGGGCAGGACAAAGACTGATATGCAAATTGATATTTCCCATCTGTGAAAGGCACAGTGAGTAAAAGCAGTGGCTACGAACTCTCAAGTGGTTAATAACCACTGAACAGGTTATCAGGCCTTGTTCTGTCGAGAGAGGGGCGCCCGCTACCTTTGCAAACTAAATTTCAAGGAACCTGGGATTGGTAACCCTAGGTCTCCTGGGGGCAACCAGACGTGGTCTCCCTCTCACTGTGCTTAGAGAGGCATCAGCTTCACCTCACTGATGATCCCCAACAAGGTTGAAACACGTGTATGGGGTTGCTGGTGGTACTCTCGTTCAGGTTGGAATTGCCATTGCATTTCGGTGCTGGACTGCCCCTGGGCAGGACAAAGACTGATATGCAAATGGATATTTCCCATCTGTGAAAGGCACAGTGAGTAAAAGCAGTGGCTGCGAACTCTCAAGTGGTTAATAACCACTGAACAGGTTATCAGGCCTTGTTCTGTCGAGAGAGGGGCGCCCGCTACCTTTGCAAACTAAATTTCAAGGAACCTGGGATTGGTAACCCTAGGTCTCCTGGGGGCAACGAGACGTGGTCTCCCTCTCACTGTGCTTAGAGAGGCATCAGCTTCACCTCACTGATGATCCCCAACAAGGGTGAAACACGTGTATGGGGTTGCTGGTGGTACTCTCGTTCAGGTTGGAATTGCCATTGCATTTCGGTGCTGGACTGCCCCTGGGCAGGACAAAGACTGATATGCAAATGGATATTTCCCATCTGTGAAAGGCACAGTGAGTAAAAGCAGTGGCTGCGAACTCTCAAGTGGTTAATAACCACTGAACAGGTTATCAGGCCTTGTTATGTCGAGAGAGGGGCGCCCGCTACCTTTGCAAACTAAATTTCAAGGAACCTGGGATTGGTAACCCTAGGTCTCCTGGGGGCAACCAGACGTGGTCTCCCTCTCACTGTGCTTAGAGAGGCATCAGCTTCACCTCACTGATGATCCCCAACAAGGGTGAAACAAGTGTATGGGGTTGCTGGTGGTACTCTCGTTCAGGTTGGAATTGCCATTGCATTTCGGTGCTGGACTGCCCCTGGGCAGGACAAAGACTGACATGCAAATGGATATTTCCCATCTGTGAAAGGCACAGTGAGTAAAAGCAGTGGCTGCGAACTCTCAAGTGGTTAATAAACACTGAACAGGTTATCAGGCCATGTTCTGTTGAGAGAGGGGCGCCCGCTACCTTTGCAAACTAAATAGCACCTAAGCATAGTAAACGTACAGATTGACAGAAACCAGCACGGTGGTTTAGAAATGGTGTTGATGGCGTGCTGTTTTCAGGCTCCCGGGGTGTTTATCATGCTGGGCCAAGTAATCAATCAGAAAGGGGGCCAAGTGAGGGCATACAGTGAAATGGGACCCATGAGCAGTGAATCGTCTTCAGTGATAGAAATCAAACCAGTGGTTTAAAAATGGCTTCAGTGGCGTACTATTTCAATGCCACCCTGGTAGTGCACAGAATGTTCCCAGGGTGCTGGGTGGTATATGGCACCTAAAGAACACCCCATGTTTATAATTTGAGAGAGAAGTGAGTAGCGTTGTGCTTAGTGCAGTGATCACCACATGCAGAAACATGATGACAATATTGCGATAATCACAGTGCAATTAAGCAGACAACCAGAAAGGTGGAATGAAGTTGGGAGATCTCTTAACAGCTATGCAAAAAAGGTGACTAAGTGTCAGAAGGCTGAAGGGGGAGAGAGCTTCATTTTACCTCTCGACTTGTAGAGCTGTGCTGGAAACTAGTGTTTCGCATTCGCTCGTGTGCAGAAGGGAAGGTAGTGAATGAAGCAAACTTTATTTAGCTGTGTATCGTGTACATGAGACAGAAGTTCAGATACAAGTTTCAGAAAGATACCGGGTGGCACGTAAAGAGTGTCTGTTAGGTTAAAACGATAATTCCAACCGCGAAAGCAGATGATGGCCAGGGTGCATAATTGAAGGTGTGCAGAATGTGCTGAAAAACATCACGTGAAGCAAGTATTGCAATTTGGTGGCAAGTTTCACATATGGTGGGCGAAAATGTACAAGCCCGTGGGTACAATCTTGAGAGACAGTCATGTCACTAGATTAGGCATAAATGTGGGCAGACACAGTCACTATACAAAGACTGTTTTTAGAGCCCTACATGAAAAATGGGGAGACAGATCAAAGGATTGTATCATTACAGAACGGAACAAGGAACAGTAAGAAAAAAATGTGCTGCATTTGTTTCCATGATAACACAAGACATTTGGATATGGTTCGATCAGAGATGCATTTGCAAAACAATAAATGACCGGGGACACGAAGGAAAAAACAGTGATTTTAGCAATAGGTCTTGTCTAAAATAACAAAGCATAAGTCTGCAGGGATAATTGGCAACTGGCATCTGGTCATGGTGACAATGACATCGTTTAGAGACAAGTACAATAGTTATTTTCCAAAAGGGACATAGATGCAGAAAAATGCCACAAAAACACACTGTGAGCACGGTTGGAAGACAGGAGGTACTAGATTGCAGTGGCAGGTGGCTTGTTTATTAAGTCTGCAAGTTGAGTGCCAGTCTATATGTTGGTAACAGTTTTCTTCAAAAAGTTAGGTGAAGAACAAGTTCCACTCAATCGATATGTTGAAACCTTTTTTTACAGAGTCTAAACAAGAGATCCATTGTTGTTCAAGTTTGTGGAGTGTCAGGTCGTGGTTGCCACCACGAAAGGGATTTTTCGCTGTTTGCAGAATAAACCAGAAAATGTCATTGTGGCTGTGTTTTTTGGTTTTAAAATGTGCCACCATTGGTTTGTCTTCTGTCAAGTTTTTGATGCACGATCTGTGTTCGCATATCCGTTGCTTAATTGCACGTTTGCATTTGCCTATGTATAGTAGGTTGCAGAGGCATTTTATGGCATAGACAGACCACTTGGTTTTGCAGTTGGTGAAAGTATTAAAGGTCCAACTTCTGCCATTTATATCTATTTCCTGTATGTTGTTGGTAAGGCTGCATAACAAGCAAGTCCCACATCTCTGATGTCCTTTTACAAGTAGAAGGTTCAAGAGAGTTGGTTCTTCATAAGTGTGGACTAGGTGGTCTTTTAAGTTTCTAATGTGTTTGAAAGCAAAACGTGTTTTTTCCAGTTTGAAGGATTCTGTTCACAATGTGCCCCGGCGTCAAAGTAACGCCTTTCTGAGTGAATTACTTAGAGGTGCAAAGGTTGTTACACATGTCATTTTGTCCTTAGGTTTATCTCTGGTTGCTGGGGTCAGACAGGACTCTCTGTTTGCATGTTTTGCTCTTTTGCTGGCTCTTTGGATGATGTGACCAGGGTATCCGCATTCCTTGAGGCGCATAGATAGTTCAATACTTTTGGTATCGCAGTCACTTATTATTGTACAGTTATGTCTCAGTCTTAAAGATTGACTGTAAGGTAAGTTCTGTTTGAGCCCCGCAGGATGGAAACTGTTATGTTCTAGGAGGGTGTTCTTTGATGTAGGTTTTCTGTATAGGGTAGTGCCTAAGGTGTTATTGTCGGCTTTGTAGATTTGTAGGTCCAGAAATGGAATGTGCATTTTGTTGTGGTGTATCGTGAACTTGATGCAAGTATTCCTTCTGTTTAACCATTTTAGAAAGTTGAGTAGTAGTATCTCTGTTCCTTTCCAAAATCATGAAAACATTGTCTATGTAACAATACCAGCACCATCCATTGGTGCTAAAGGTATTGGATTTGTAGTAAATGGAGGTTTTCTCAAAAAAGTCCATGAAAAGGTTAGCTACATCGGAGGCAAAAGTCTCCCCCATGTTTGTGCCGTGACATTGTTGGTAGAAGCTTTTCTCATAAATAAAATAGTTCCGTCAAGGCGAGTCTGATGCATTCTAGTAGGAAAGCCGTGGGTGGTTCTAGTTTAGGTCTTTGGTCCAGGTAGGTAGCTAGTACCTCAATACATTCAGGCTGGGGGATACTGGTATACAGTGACTCAACATCGAGTGTCACAAGGAGATCTTTGTGATTGATTGTCAAGGTACTGAGTTTCTTTATTATGGATGTTGTTTCCTGTACATAGCATGGCATTTTGCTAATGAAAGGACACAGAAAGTAGTCAATGTAGACTGATAGTGGTTCTACAATGGGGTCTATCCCGGCGACTATTGGTCTACCAGGGGGGCAAAGGAGATTCTTGTGTATTTTGGGTAGTAGATAAAACGCGGGCAGAATTGGGTGATGGTTAACCATGAAAGACTTTTCGGTCTCATCGATCTATCCTTCCCGCCAGGCATGACACATGAGGCTTTCTATTTCTAAGAGGAGTCTAATAGTTGATTGGTGTTTATTTGCCTGCAGAATCTGGTATCTGACAGTTGTTTGTTCACTTCGTTGTTGTATAGGAGTCTGCTCCATAATACGATACCGCCTCCTTTGTCTGCTCGCTTGATAAGGAAATCATGGTCACCTTCTAGGTTTTTTAAAGCTGTTCTTTCCTCTTTTATCAGGTTATCTGCGTATCGGATGTTGCTTGAAAAGCGGTTCTGCATCTCTGCCAGGATCCGTTTTTTCTAGGCTAAAATGTATGGACTCACCATTGCAGACAGAGTTGTAAATGTTGACGGTGGTTTAAGGCCAGTCGATCTGGGTGGGTCTCTTTCCGGGGTATCTCTGAAGAAGTATCTCAACCGGATTATCCTAAAGAATATTTGCAATTCAATTTCCGTATTGAATCTGTCTGCATGTGTGCTGGGGATGAAGCTGAGTCCTTTACTTAAGATATCAGTTTCTGTGCTTGACAGGATGTGGTTGCTCAGGTTGAAAATGGGTATTGCCACATTTGTTATAGTGGCGGAAGTGCTCGGGGTGGCCAAGTCCATTCTGTGGTTTGTGATGTTTTCGGATATTTGTATTACCGCATTTGTTGCGGTTGTGGGATCCATTGTCTTGTTCACATCGGATGTGGTTCTTGGTATCTGGGTCTGCCGCGTTGTCCCCATCCTTAAAAAAACTGTTGATTAGGGGCCTGCTTGGATGTTGATGGTCCGGAATTAGTGGAATCTGAGTCACTACTGTTAGAGCTATTGGAAAAAGTCACACATTTCTTAGGGAAACATTGTTGGTTCTGCCTGTGGGTCGATGTTTGTTGGCTCAGCTGGTTATAGAAACCTGTAACTAGGTAGAGCTAGGTTTGTTCTTCTTTGTAGTTTTTTACGTCTTTTTGCAGTTTCCACATTTTTTTGTCTATTGTTTATTGACAACCCTCCCTGGGTAATTCTCCCTCCAGCTGTGAACCCCCCAACTTTTTGCTTTTGTCTGACCATCCTAGCCTGACTTTTACCAGTGGAGTCCAGCCTTCTGCTGTTCTCTGCTGAGCTTTTGCTCATATTGTCATGGGGAAACTGACATGCCATTCAGACAGTCAGTTCTGGGAAACTGTGTTTCGATTAGTCTTTCACTGTGTTGCTATTTCTTAGTAACATTTATCAGTGTACAATGTACCTTCCAGTACAGTGCACTTGTGTCCCTTTTTAATTTCTAAGGCCCTAGACACTCTCAAAGGATTTTTGGTGAATGTACAAGTATACCCAGGATGGAGCTGGTGGCAGCAGTTACTTTTAAAGCCTTTTTGACTCTTTTCTATGGTCTATCCTGCTTCTTCTTCTTCAGCGGCGGTGAGAGAAGAGCTGTTTAACAGCTGATCAGAGTGCTTGCATGCAGGGAGAGCACCCTTGGCTTCTGATCCATGGACCTGTTAGCGGTAAAGCTCTTCCTTGATGCAGCTTTCTGCTTTCTACTTTCCAAACTTCATTGCCCTAAATTCTAAACTATCTGCAACAAGGAAAAGGCACACATTTATTTTGGTTGGGAGATGTAGCTTCCACGTGTTTTTACACTGCATTATGGCTGCATACTATGATGTCTGGCCCCCTAAAATGGCCGCTTCCTTGTGCCATAGGCCCCCTTCCGAAGTGACTGGCTGGCTTCCGCTCCCATTGGCTAACCTGACCAACTTTAGCAAATCGATGTCACCAGGAGGCGGGAGCCTGCCTTATGATCTAAGGCCTGTATCGAAAGTCCTGTCTGCCCCCTGTCCAGCACTGGAATTCTGCCCACTGCCCCCCCTCCTCGGTCCACTGTGATGTCATTGTGCCTCCTACCCACCTCCCCAGTGCCCCGTGATGTTGTTGTGCCTCCCACCCACCTCACTGGTCCCCCGTGATGTTATTTCTCGCACCCCCACCCCTGTCCCTTGTGATGTTGTTGTGCCTCCCACCCCCCGCCCCAGTCCCCTGTAGTGTAGTTGTGCCTTCCACCCCCTTCCCTGGACCTCTGTGATGTTGTTGTGCCTCCCACCACCCTTCATGGGCCCCCGTGATGTTGTTGTTCCTTCCACTCTCCTCCCCAGACTCCTGTGATGTCGTTGTGCCTCCCACCCACCTCCCTGGTCCCCTGTGATGTTGTTGTGCCTCCCACCCGCCTCCCCTGTCCCCCGTGATGTCATTGTGCCTTCCACCCACCTCCCCGGTTCCCCGTGATGTTATTGTGCCTCCCACCCCCTCCCCTATCCCCCGTGATGTTGATGTGCCTCCCATCCCTTCCCCGGTCCCCTGTGATGCTGTTGTTCCACCCACCCACCTCTGTGGTCCCCTGTGATGTTGTTGTGCCTTCCACCCACCTCCCCAGTCCCCTGTGATGTTGTTATGCCTCCCACCCCCCTCCCTGGTCCCCAGTGATGTTGTTGTGCCCACCCCCCTCCCCAGACCCCTGTGATGTTGTTGTGCCTCCCACCTCCCTCCCCTGTCCCCCATGAAGTCATTGTGCCTCCCACCCCCCTTCCTGTACCCCCAGGATGTCATTGTGCCTCCCACCCCCCTCCCCGGTTCCTCGTGATGTTGTTGTTCCTATACACCCCCACCCCCTCCCCAGTGATGTTGTTGTGATTCCCACCCCCATCCCTGGTCCCCCATGATATTGCTGTGCCTCCCACCCCCGTCCCTGGACCCCCGTGATGTTGTTGTGCCTCCCACCACCTCCCGGGTCCATGGTGATGTTGTTGTGCCTTCCAACCCCATCCCTGGTCCCCTGTGATGTTGTTGTGCCTCCCAGCCCCCTTTCCGGACCTCTGTGATGTTGTGCCTCCCCTATCTTGCTCTCCCCTACCCCTGCTTATCCCTCTACTTTTACGCCCCTCATACATCAAACACTCTTTGGAGTCCATCTGACACATTATTGTTTAGCCTATTTCCATTTTGGCCTGTGTTGTATGCATTTAGCCTAGTTCAGGCCGGTCTGTGTTGTATGCATTTAGCCTATTTCAATTGGCCTGTGTTGTATGCATCTTGCCTGGTTCAATTCTGGCTTGTTGTTTCATGCATTTAGCTTACTTCACATCGGACTGTGAAAACGTATTGGTATTGTAAGAGGTTTATGTAAAACGGATGGATATATTTGTAAAGGTTTTGACAACCAAACACAAATAAACATTTTTTTTAAAAAAACATATTGTGTCATCCTAGATGCCCCCCCTGTTTCATGTTTGTGATCTCTGGTTTGTCTTTCTGTTTTCCTACTTGACTCTTCCTCTCTTTCACCACACTCACTGTCTACTCACTTTCTCCCCTTCTCACCTTATTTCTCTCTCCCCTCTACCGCTTCCCCTTGCGATATTAGTGCACTTACTCTATCTGAAATGCAATCTGACCTAGTATGATAGTAGCTGTCTGTCTCCCCACACTCCTTGTTCTTCCTTCCCCTCCAGTACTACCTGAAATGTCGTCAGGCCTAGTACGATAGTTGCTTGTTTTGTTCTTCTCCTTCTCCCTGCCCCCACCTCTTTTTTAATTCCGTCACTATCTCAATTGTTGTCAGGCATAGTAAATTAGCCGCTTGTCTGTCTAATTATCCTTCCCACCCACCATTCCATCCTTATTGTCAAATGCACTTGCACTATCAAAAATGTCGCTAGGCCGAGTATGATAGTTTATTTTTCATTCTTAAATGTATCAAGAACCTGTAAGAATGTCACTGTATTCTTCCTTGTTCTCTGCCTGCCTTGAAGCGCTTTGAAACACATTGGTCCTCATTACGATCCTGGCTGTAGGGCGATAACGGCACCGGTAGTGCTGCCGGCGCCATTATCACTCTACCGCCACATAACGAGTTCTGCTTGCGGGGCCGCTCTTCACGCCTGGTCAGACCAGACATGCAGAGCGGCACCCAGTAGCAGAACAGGATGGTAGCAATAGTCCCATTATGAACGGGACCGTTGTTACCATCCTTCCCATTCCCATTGAGCCCTATAGGGACTCAATGGGAATGGGGACGTACCGTGTCCGGGTCCTGCGAATGAGAATTACAAGGCCCGCAAAGGTTGGAATGGCCAGGTAATTCCCATTTTGCGGGACCCAGACCAGAGTTTGGGGGTAGCCATGCCGGTAAAAACGGCATGGCTACCTCCAAACTCGTAATGAGGCCCATTGTGTATAGGCGCTATATAAATAAACAATCAATTCAATTCAATGGTCCAAACCGCGTTTACTGCATTTGGCCCAGGACAGTGGCCAGTGCCCAAACTGGCCATGCCACAAGGTCCTTTGTTCTGCCCTTTGGCCATCTTGTCCCTTTGCCTTCCCCAGGTTGAGCAGACCCGGGAAATTCCTTATATGGTCATGCAGTCCCCCGCTCAAACCAGAACTTTTATGGGCTTCTGCATTCCTTGTGTGGGTGTGTGTGCCCAGGATGTGGGTTGGAGCTGTCTAGTTCCAATGCACATCCTGGGTGCCAGGATGTCTGGTGTGCTGGGATGACTGTGATCACAGTGGTCCGTTATTGGTCCATGTCTGAAATGGCTGAATGTGAGCCAATCTCTTATTAGTTTCTCTTTGTTTTGGTGCGAAGGAGATTTGGGTTAAGAGAAGGCACCCTACAACCATTCCAGGTCCATCTTCTGATTTCACATCAAACTTAGTAAAGCAGCCAAGTATCCAGAACTGAAGAAGCAGATCCATGGAACCGCTGGTGACCCGCTGAAAGGTTTGGCACCCTGACCCCGCTCTTGTCCCATCAGGGCCCAGTTTCTCATCGATCACAGAAGGCCTGCAAGGGTGCTTTGACCCATTCGAGTAGTGGGACTAACTACTCTCGGCACCTCCTGCTTAACCTGTAAGCAAATCTTTTCAGAAGTGTTCCTGTACTGCCCAGCAAACTGATCTGCTGGTACTGGACCTTTGTCCTGGAACTGCTGCAATTTTGCGTTTCTAATTGAACCTTCGGGGACAGTAAACTTTAGGTAGAAAGCACTCTCTGTCGAGTTGCGTACACCTAGCATTCCTAGATCTGGAATTAAGAGAGTCCGCCTGAACCCGAGCATACGTGGTTCCCGTGTTGCCCTGCTGGCGTGACGAACTGTGAGCGTGCCTTGATGCTGTGCCCCCCTGTGCCCTAAAATGAGCTGCAGTGGAAAAGTTTGGCCTGGAGTGTACCGATGGTCAGTAAGTACTTGCAACCCTTACCGGTGACCCCTGGCGCATCCATAGACTTACACGCACGAGTGTCCCCCAAGGGCCACTCTCCTTTGTTAAGGTATCCTGTGCTACCAAGCTATTCCCGATTCTTGGAAATCACTCTGTCCTCTTGTAGAGACCCTCCTTTAATAGTGGGACCTTATTATTCATCACCTCACCCACCTTCCTGAGTCACTACAGCACCTTGAAGAGATCTGTTTTGAACTTAATTGCACAATCGATTGCTCCAGCACTGAATGCAATATGGAGCGCAAGGCTTCACACTTCTTAGGGACTGGGCTGCCTATTAGTTACGGTTTGAATTGTTGAAGGACTTCCTAAAGTATATTTACACTGTTTGACTCTTTTATGTTGCTGGTTGTGGATCTCTGCTTGTGTAATATTCCTTTAGGCTAATAGTTACTGTATATAGATAGTGTTGTGATAGTTTTGTTAATATTGCTAAATTTTACTTTGTGTTTGAGTTAAAAGGCCTTTAATAAATGTATATTTATTTTTTAACTATACACCTGACTGAGAGTAATTTGTGTTGTTGTTTACTGTGTGTGCTCATTGTGGGCTTTCGATCACCCTCACCCCTCCTGATACCTAGTCTTGACCACCGCCGATGCTACCTTGATTGGTCTGGCTTGTCCAGAAGGTTACCCTGTTCCAAGAAACGTGGCAGGCTTCTGAACCTCTGCCAACCAGGTCAGCATTCAGAAATCCATCTTAACAGTCAGCTCTCATATTTTTAATCTCCTCCATTAGTGCTGCAACATCACCTTTCATTGCCATGGCGTCTCCATGCCCAGAATCTCCCCGGCTCTCCCTTCGGCCGTACTCAAAACTGGCTAGCTTGGTGTTCACATCCATGTGCCTCCCCTCAAGGGAGGGCGTACCATAGATTATCTTGGTGCGCTTCTGCCATGGACAGGTCTGCCTTCAAGTGTGTACCTTGCAAAGTACCTTGTGCACCTCTCAGATGGCATTCACCGAGCAGTAGAAAATGGCCAGGACGTACATTGTTTAGTGGCAGCAGGGAAGTCCTCAATTCCAGTTGCTGTTTCCTTTATCAACCTCTGTTTCCCCCTTAATGTTCCTTCCTAGGTGTTAGGCAGAATCCTATGCAATGCCCTTAGGGACCACTGCACAGAGTTAAGACTACAAGTGGTAATACAAGTTCACCTTTGGTACAAGCCTGTACTACACAGAAAGAGTGGTAGTAGTGACTGAGCAGCCAGACTTATCTCAAGAGCAAATGAGCAGTAGTAGAGATTACACAAAGGACTACAATTACTGTGACTCAAGCAAACACTGATTCAAGGTTTCTGGTTAAAAAATATAATTACAAACATAAGTATAAGTACAAACACTTCACTTCTAGTAAAATAAAACCACACTTCAAATACACTACACACAACCAATTTCCCTTGTGCAGAAAAACTCAAGGTACCTTATGATTTGACAGACCGGTGTTGTGAAACAAAACACGTTGCCAAGAATACATATGCGATCACTTTTTGACAGTAATGACAGTTCGGCCTTACTAAAGATACGCATATCCGCTGGAAGAAATGTTACCGGGGTAAAAACACACTTAGCACCTGAGTTACCACAAGAGAGTTGGGGGCAAAAATCATAGGCAATACTTTTGTCAAGGCAGACAGTATCAGAGAACACTTTCTAACCAAAAGAAAAAAAAGTCAATAGGCCTGCGCCAGTGTTAGGTGGAACAGGGTTCCTGTTGTCGAGGATCACACAGTCAGTTCACGATTCAAGGTCGCCAGGAGTACTTAGATATTGTCAGAAGAGGAGGCAAAAGTTATAGGAGGGAAGGAAGAAAAGGACAAGCATTTAGTGAGGAGAAAAGGGTTCACCCTAGTTCATCGAAGTTGGACACAGTACCTTATTCCTTGAAGAAGCTGGTGCCACGGTAGTTGTTCCTGGTGGTTTCCTGCAGACTCACGGTTCCTGGAGCTTCAGTCGTGGTGACAAGAAGGAGGACGTCTGGAGCGATCTGCACTACCCAGGGATGAGGCCAGCAGCAGCGACAGTGAATAAAAGGTGCGCTCGTTTAAAACAGGAGAGGCTCTTCAAGTGGCTATCCAGACCACTACAGCAGGGTGCAGTGATTTCGACCACGAAGGGTATCCTCTGGCTGTGGAAGATGAGCTGGTTGACCCCACCAGGCTCAAGGGAAGAAGACTCCGGACTGGATCTTATCTGGTCGTTGAAGGGTAGATAGCTAAGGACTGCAGCAGCAGGGCTTCACTGGGACTCGGGGTGGCAGCAGCCATTTTCTTCTCCACTTCTCACACAGCCCAAGAGTCCTGTCTTTTATGTGAAAATCCCCCATTCACACAGCATGGCTGTCAATCACCCAGCAGGGGGTTGTCCGGCCCGGACAACCACCTCAGCCAATCATGACAAAGTGCGACTTGGGTCTCATGGAGACCCTGTGTAGGGGGTGACTACACCCCTCCCTCACATTCATCCCACCTAGACACCCAGGCTCCAAGAGCAGGGTCGGACTGGGAGAAGAAATAGGCCCAGACACCCAAAAACAAGTGGCCCACTCCTTGCCTCAGAAAAGTGGCCCACCTCTCGCCTCAGAAAAGTGGCCCACCCCTCAGCTAAAAAAAAGTGGCCCTGAAACCATCATCCGTGAATCGCGTCAATTCGCGAATTTACAGAAAATGCTACTTATGGAGGGTTCATGTGTCTGTTGCATGTTGTTATGTTTTGTGTAAACGCTTCAGAAAGTGATAATATTCCTTTTGTTCTTGTTTAAAAAAAACATCATCACATAGTAAAATACTTATTTTGCAGAACCAGACTCAAATCATGTCTACTCGTTGCCACCAGTAATGAAAATAGAGTTGTATTTAATAATGTTGACACAATAACAACACAACTCATAAAAACTTTGCATACAGTTCTGTGACAGGGTCCACCGCTCCTGGAAATCCTGCTTCCAGCTTCATGAAAATCCTGTAGATCACTCAATCAAGAGTTCCTGCAACAATGCACTTTTATGTGCAACCAGGTCATTTATGTCCGGATTTTGCAAATGGACAAGCACATACTCCACAGACATGAGCATAAAGGCTTCAAGGTTTTCCTGGCAGAGGTGGTTTCTTAGGCGGGTTTTAATATTCTTCAATTTCAAAAAACTTCTTTCACATGCTACCTGTTTGCAAGATAAGGTCAAGATGAACTTGTATGCCAAATGCAATTGCCAGTAAGCACTACTAAAAAGTTCATACCTTTTTAGAATTGCATAGCAACATATTGCACAGTTACGGCATGTATTCATTTCTGTACTAAAGGTAGCTCTCCATAATCTTGTAGTGCTGGATCTTCACTATGTAGGGCTTCAAAGGCATACTCTTCTGGTAGTGTCCTCCTCAGTTTCGTCCACTTACTTGCAAAGTCTGAGAGTTCTTCCCTTAACCCCTGTAGCGTTATGGAGTCATCCAGTCTGTCAAGCAAGGAGCAAATATTTGTAAGAGCATTGTCGGGTAGACTTTCATTTACATTTTTGGGATCCAGGTATGCTATATCTGCAGCAAGAGATGAGTGGGTTTTAAAACGACTAGTTAGGCTTTGAAGAATGTTGTCCATAATTGTACAGTAACTCTAAACCGGTCTTTAGCCAAGGTGATTGGCTCATCCCTTGCATTCATTCCAGGCATCCTCTTTATGTGGGACACCCTCCCGTCTGGAAGTGCAGTTTCCACTCCTTTATCATAGCCTCTCTCTTCCAAGCCCACATTGGCCCATTCTGCAAATTTTTCAGCTGCAGAACAGACAGAATCAAAATTTCTTGACTGTGCAGCAAGTACTTTTGTAGTGTCCGAGACCATTCGTTGTGCCTGGAGGATGTCCATTCCACTTGTCTGGAGGTACTTAGATAATGGGGTTGTTGAATTAAATACTCTGAGATATAACTGGGCTATGAGCACTGTTTGGAATTTGCGCAGAGCCTCAGAAAAGTTTAAAGCTTGATAACGGATGTTTGCATTGAATTTATCTATATTTGAGCAAATATTATTGAGTGCAACAACCACATCAATGAACATTGCTTTGTTTGGGTTATTAAAGGAGCCAAAAACATTCTGTAGTGCTGCATACTTTGCTCACCACCTTGTGTCTCCTATTATTTTGATTCTGCGGCCTTCCACAGACAGCTCACGCCACACATCCATCCTTTTGTAGGACTCCCTGAAAAAAATGGCACAGGAAATTAACAGGCGAAACAAAGACGTGGATTCATTTGATGCTTGTGTCCCTTCTACAAGTACAAGATTTAATACATGTGCTTAGCACCAGACATGTATTTGACCAGGGGATTCCTTACTGAGCCAGGATGTGAGACCATTGTACTGCCCCTGCATATTGGATGCACCATCGGATGAATTTCCAATGCACTTGCGTAGGTCCAGACCATTATCTTTAATAACACTCTGCACCAACTCAAACAGCCCCTTTCCAGTAGACAAAGTGCAGTTGGTTACTGCTAGCAGGCGTTCATGTACAGTGTCAGTAACATATCTAATAATTATAGAGCACTGATCAGTAACACTCACATCTTGGGTTGAGTCTATCTGAATGTAAAATATTCATGCTTCCTTTATTTTTGACAGATTACCATTTTGATCAGTTTGGAAATGGCTTCAATCACATACCCAACTGTAGTCTTTGATATGAAGGTCACAGAAGCACCCCATCCTTGCCCAGTTTTCTTTTTGGATTTGGTTTCAATGTCCTCCAATGTGTTCCTTTAGAGGTCTGTCATATTTACTTAGGAGCAGAAGGATTTCAAGGAAGTTGCCATGATCCAGCTCTTCGTCATACAGCTCGGCCATGGACTCTGATTTTCCATGAAAACTGAGCCTCCTTTTGCCAATGACTTTTACAACGTCAATAACGCGCTCCAATATGTCTCTCCTTTTTCTGATTTGCTCACTTCAAGCTAATTTCTGTCGGTGAAAGAGTAAACCGCCTATGTCGACTCCTGAAAAGGTCAACATATATGAATCTGTGCACCTCCGATGACCTTGGCATGCCTCATGTTCTGCAATGCGCTGGTAAAGACGCTGCCAGTTTTTCATCTCGTTGATGAAAAGACCCCTCTCTCCACGTTTATTAAATGCTAAAAAAAACTGTGCAGAAAGGACCTTTTGTATTTCAGAGTAACTTAACCAATACCGTTTTCCCCCATCTTTCCTCCAAAAGGCTAAGCTTGCTTTAATGTGTCTATGTTTGGGAGGTTGAATTGGATGGTGCTGAAAGAAATAGTAAAGTTGATCTGGTTTTGGACGTTGAAACAAATAGTCTGCCACCTGTAGATCGTCTTTTCGTGCTCTGTGCTTCACACCCCCGTTCCCTGAGTCTTCAGTATGTTGTTAAAGCAGATAAAGATTCTTCCGAATGAATAGTACCTGCCACTTCCTATGGGGGGATGATGCTGTCTCCTATTATTTCTGGCAGACTAGTTTCCGACACTTCCTCCTTGGGAGAATCTTCAATTGTTTGTGACAGACTGGTACCACCACCGGCTGCCACTTAGTCGAGACGAACACCCTCAATTATTTCAGTAAGACTTCTTTCAGACACTTCTTCCTCGGTGGTATCTTAAATTGTTTGTGACAGACTGGTACCACCACCGGCTGCCACTTCCTCGAGACGGACACCCTCAATTATTTCTGGCAGACTTGTTTCAGGCACTTCTTCCTTGGGGGAATATTCAATTGTTTGTGGCAGACTGGTACCACCACCGGCTTCCACTTCCTCGAGACGGACACCCTCAATTATTTCTGGCAGACTTGTTTCCAACACTTCTTCCTTGGGGGAATCTTCAATTGTTTGTGATAGACTGGTACCACCACCAGCTGCCACTTCCTCGAGATAGATACCCTCGATCATTTCCGGCACACTGGATTCCGACAGTTCCTCTGGGGGGGCACCTTCAATGATTGCTGTCATTGTAGTTGCTGCTGCATCTGCCTCTGTTGAGATGTCCCCAATAATTGCAGAGACTCTGGCTTCTGTCACTTTCGTACCTGAAGAAGATGCCTGGTCACCTTCCTCCACTTTTCTCCCAGCAATGCCACATGACATTTTGGTGGTCTGACCTGTAAATAGATCTTCAATTTTTTTGTTTTGCTTTGCCGGATTTCCTCTTCAATCCGCTTTTTCTTCTTTTCTCGTAGTTTTTCTGCTCCTCCCCTTCTTTTTTTTAATCCATTTGTCTCCTAAAAAAAGATTTGACTGTTCCCCAGCCTCACCATAACCTCCCTCCACAAAAAAGAGAACAATATCCAGCTGGGTCTATAAAATGCTGAATCTAACAGTAATCCAGCCTCATACCATTGCATGTTAAATTAACTGGATGCATGCATGTTCTTACTCCTGGCCAGTGGCCTGTTTGACGTCTCAGAAAAATAGTAACCAAAAAGGAAAGCTGCCTCAGCCTTTTCATTAACTTATGAAAAACACAAAGGGCTGTGCAGCAATACATACATATATAGCAAGTGAATTCCTATTGCATGCACACAAATGTACATATTTGTGTAATAATTCTACCCTCCACCCTAGTGGATGCTCTGCAACAGGGCCTTCAACAGAGGTGTAATCCTTATTTTGCTTTTGCCCTGGCACACATTAAGTCGGGATGCAAATTCACAACAAAATTTGGCCAGATTGAAAGAGGATGAAGACTGGTTCTCTAACTCTAATTTGGGTTTGGAGGAATAAGACAGGAGTTCTGCCTGGTCACGGTTGCTTATAGGCTGAACTGGAGCCTAGGGGGCCCGGGCTCCTACGGGGTGACAAAAGGTGTGCATAATAAAGGCTGGCAAAGTGGCTGAAGTGTGCTATACAGGACCACCTTACATTACACGGCATTGAAGATATACAATCACTAGTGGTTACTTACCCACAGCAGGGATGGGCTCGCCTGGCCTGCTGTTGGTAGCCTGGCTAGAGTGGATACTTGAACAGCGACCTACCTGCAAAAACAAACAAAGTAAAGATGTTCAAATAGACAACAAGGGGTTGTAAACAACTCTGTGTGTGTGTGTGTGTGTGTGAGTGTGTGTGAGAGAGAGAGACAGAGAGACAGAGAGAGAGAGAGAGAGAGAGAGAGAGAGAGAGAGAATCAACTGGGGCACTTTGAAACAAAATTTACTTGATGTATAAGCGCCTTACAAATGCACAACAAATAAATAAATAAAATACAGGGTTTGAGAGCGCAAGAGAGAGGAGTATTTGTAGATTCACATTTTTGTTAGAAGGAAAGTTGCACTACTTCTCCCGAGCAGACGGGGTGAGCTTGGGTGAAGGAGGGAATCACCTGGACTTGTGGGAACTTCGTGGTGCAAATGAGCAAGTCTTGGTATGGTGCATATAAAACACACAGCCCAACATGCTAGAAATAAAGTAAATTAATGCACAGCACAGTAAAACAGATGGTGACATTTAAAGTTAGGGGGTATGTGCACATGTGTGCAAACTGAAAACATGCCAACCCTTATGCTATGCTGCCTGCACACACAGCTCACTAGTACCCACTCCCTACCAGAATATGACATTGACAAGCCTACAAAGTAAAACGTGTTGACTTTTCTGCAGGGCATGCTGGCTGCCTGCTATCCTATTACAGCCCTGGGATGCACATGGACATGGCGCTCAACCAGAGTAAATCTGCACCACCTCTGCTATTCCAGTGCTGTGTGGCTGACGCGGTTATGGGCAGTTGGGTTTGGATAGATGCATCCTAATTGAGCGGTAGAGGGGCAGTAGAACCTCATGGAGACCCTTCAAAATATATTTGAGTAAAAAAGGTCATTGTTAAGGTTAGTTTAAATATTAATGGGTGGGACCTTATATCTGAAATGTGAATAGAAATGCAATTTCAGGTGAAAAAGCCACACGTGTGTGATTTGTTTTACAATCTAGGCTCATTACTGAAACCACCAGACCCACCACAAAGCACCAGCCAGTAATGTACGAATGGACAGAGCTCCAAAGACATGCCCACGCCACGCTTGAAACCAAACACTAACCCACAAGCCCATCGAAGCTTACATTCGCTCCCATTTTGCAACTCCATTCAATTGGACATCGCTATCTTGGCCCAAAGTTCATCAATTAACTTGAGAACGCACAATATGATTGCTCAGTGCTCACTTCTTGCCTATGGAAGACCTATTCAGTCGTAGAAATTTGATTTCTATGTACTTTTTAGGTTGAACTATTTGGTGGTGCTTTGGCCACACATAAAACAGCACTATTGCATTATAGTACAGGTAGGGAGGAATTGCATATGAGGAGAGACACAGCCTGAAGGTGTTATTTTTTTAGTTCTTTTTTTTTTTTTGGCCACCCATTGTTTGCCTATGTCCATGCTAATTCCTATGGCCATTGTCACCCACTTCCTGCCCTTCCCGTGCAAAACACGCCCTCCTGGGATCTTTGAGCTAGCTTTTTCTAGCCTTACCACCAAACGTTGCACTGCCTGCAAGTGTTTTTTCAGAGCAGTCGTCTGAGAGTTAAGGACTTCATTGCAGTTGTAAACCCGCTACTGGTGTAATAAAAATGCCTTAGCAAGTCTGCCTTCAGCCACTCGATTTATAAGAACTAGGTGTGTCCTTCCCGAAGTCCTGTTAAAAACAAGCATTGACAAAGCCAACAAGGTTGGCTTGTGCATAAGTATTAGGCATTTGCCAGACACTGTTGGATGTCCAGGTACTCGCACCATCAATGTCCACTTAATACCAATATGGCTGTGTATGGTAAGTGCCTTTTCTTTCCTACACAAAAGCCCAACCTGTTGGCATTGCCAATGCTTGTTTGTAAAGGGAGATGCAACCTGCCTTGCACCTTGGGTGCTAGTAGTTTTTTTTTCGTGTGACTAATTGGTTGCAAAGGCGCACAGGCAAACCTTTTCTATCTATTATCACCTAGACAGTAGAAGGCTGAGGAGATGTCTGGATATTCTTGTATTGTTTGTGTGTCATTACTCACGTAATGTTTTGAAAAAGAGTACATGCAGCACGGAATGCTGTTGCGTGTCTGTCACGGAGCACTAGTCTGCTCTGATTGCATTGCAATGATCCATCATCCCTCTGGGCCCCTTTACCGAGCAAGGCTCTTGCTGTCTGGAGTCCCTCTGGACCCAGACCCCCACTAGGCTGCATCTGTCTTCTCTTGCTTGCCCTCCCCCGGGGCCTCTCTGCACTCTCTCAGTGGGCCCGTCTCCTTTCACATTATTATGCTCTTGCTGTCCCTGTACTGTCATGTACTCTCCACTGGCAGAGGATTAGTGTGGGTGGACGCTCACTTTCAGTGGTACAGAGGGTCTGGAAGGGAAGAGGAGAAGTGGAAACCACAGTAGGATTGGCAAGTTCAGATGTGTTGTTGGTGGCGCCATAGATGCGGGCTTGGACATGGGCCCTCTTCTTAGAGTGGATGGAGAGTTGGTATTGCTTTTGGAGCAGGCGGCACGCCAAGTTGTCAGAGGATGTGCTTGAGGATGCCACTTCCGCTCAGCAAATCTGCACTTGTGTTTCAGAGCAGCCAGGTCGGAGCCGTACCAAGAGTTGCGCTTTCATATAGGCTTCATATGGATCCTCATGACAGAGGCAAGGATGTCCAGGGTGTTGGAGATGGCGAGATGAAGGATAGCAAGATCTGAGTCGGTATGAGAGTCAAAGGCAGGGGTGGAAGAATGAAGGTTGTAGCAAATGCAGTGACTGACACTCGCTTCATAGGTCGAATGACAGAGAATGAGACTGGCAGTGTGGGAAGAGGCATAGCTGGTGGACCTGAGAGCTCCAGGTGGGAGGAGAGGAAAGCTTGGTTCAACCATGAGAGAAGTGCAGTGAGAGGGTTAGACATAGAGATGTCTGCAGAGATGAGCACATCTTTCTCTGACCTTTGTAATATTATAATTTGCCCTTTGCTATAATATAATACCCAGCATCTTGGCTAGCCACCTCACACACATGTATTTATTTCATCCCTATTGCTAATTTGCAGAAAAGCTAATTAACTGAACCTCTGCACTCTCTTTTCAGTGTGGTCTTAGATGCAAACCACACTGTCCATGTGTAAACTGTTTGTCCAAACCAACATGTTGCACTATCGACTGCCCTCCAGGTTGGCACTGAATACCATCCTCGATATGACACTGGGTGCCTAGTGATGTATGGTGCTATGGTTATGCTTCTGTAAGCTTCTATGATCACAGCACTAGCATTGGAGGGGTTTGAACACTGGATTTGAAAAGAAAGCAGCAATGGGGTCTGGGTTGGATTTTCTCTGTCACTGGTTTGTTTTGTTCTTATTTGCAAACAGAATGGCCAAGTCCAAAATAAAACAACAGATAAGAAATACGGCAGGGATCTCCAACTTGTGGTTCTCCATATGTTTTGGACTACAACTCCCATGACTGCTCACCTTAGGGCTGATAGGAGTTGTAGTCCAAAGAATCCGGAGAACACGGGTTGCAGACCTCTGAAATACGGTTTCCACTAGACGCAATCTCTAAAGGGTTGAAGTAAAGTGACATCATACAAAGTGCCTGCGGTTATGTACACTATCCACATCAATTTGTTGCTGTGATAATGGCATACCTTTGCTTATTTGCTTTTCTCAACCTTTCGAAGCAACAAAGGGAAAAGGAGTGAAACAGAAAGAGCAGCATCAGTCATCTAGGGGAGTGAAATTTCCCACTGTGCAAAAGGGAAGTGCTATTTCCAGCTCTCTTGGCAGAAGGTGTCTGCGTCATCCAAAGCCACAGGATCATGTTATGAATATATTTTATTATTTTATTTTTGGGGGATGACATAATGTACAATTTTATGTGCTAATTGGATGAGTGTTAGACACTAATATTCCACACCTTAACTAAAATACAGTCAATCATTGTCTAATTTTTAGCAAATGGATCAGCCGTTCTTAATCCACGGATCAGTTAACAGACTAATTTAGGAATGAAACAATACACTTCCATACAGATAGTGTATGCCTGAAGCCTAGTGACATACCATTCAGTGGTCTTCATAATTACAACATTGGTGGTGTAGAAGATTAATTGTTTGACTGTGGAAAAATGTAGCAGCCTTGTGAGATACATCTGAGATTTCATTAAATGGCTGTGTCCATCCCCACCTGAAATGCAAGGAGACTGCCATAACTGGCCAGCACTGTTATTTATAGAGACCATACAGGGCATTGTTAAACGCTTGCTCCCAATGCAGTTGACATTTTGGGCCTGATCTGCAAAATGTTTTTATAAAGAGTCCTTCCATTTTGAAAACCTTTTGCTTTTGAGAGGCTGACTGCTTTCTTTAAAATAAGCATAATAAAAAATAGCTTTGGTTAACTGTACAGTGTCCGGTGTTTCCAGGCGCTGCTCTTCAGATCCATCCCCAAGTTAGCCACCAAGTGCGTCATCAAGAATTTGGAGAAGCAGTTTCATAAATATCCCTTGCATAGTGATGAACCGTGCTGAATTCAGCATGTGTATGCTTGTTTGAACTTCACAACACCATGTATATTGTATAGGACAATCAACTTTGAAAAAAGGGAGCATTAGAGAAAGCTTATTAAAGCCTCTTCACCTTTTCGCAAATGTGAAATGCTATGGCTCACAAATGGTCTGCATTTAAAATAAAGTTATATTAATATGTTACGTTATGTAATTTTGATTTATGCCATGCACCACTGCCACTTTCTGTGGGCTCAAGGCCCCCTGCCGGATGTGAAAAAGAAGGAGGCCTGGGAGGGGTGAGTTAGTGGGAAAAGCACAATAGAGTTTTGATGTGCTGTTGGTAGCTTCATTTTGAAAAAAAAGTCACTGTATGTAGTTTGATTTTATTTGGTAGTATTGCCGTGTTTGGTGTGTGAGTGTATGTGTGCAAAACTGTGTGGCTGCCTTCGTTTTTTCTTCGGTGTTGCATGGTGTGTGCAGTTTTCATTGTAGTAGAGGTTTAGCATGTTTTGTTCTGTGTGTTAGGGCAAGTAAGCTGAATATTGCAGTGTTGTCAGTGGATTGGTGGACTGTTGCCTCACGTTCAGCAGTGTTTTAAACATTGGCTACCCTTAGCCTTCCTCCAAGTGGGACACATTGGTTACCTTCACAAAATCATCTAAGTGCAACACATTGGCTACCTTCACAGTTCTTCTAAGTGCAACACATTGGCCACCCTCACAATCCTATCAAGTGCAACACATTGGCTACCCCCCAAAATTATTCTTAGTGAAACATATTGGCCACCCTCACAATCATCCAAGTGCAACACATTGGCTACCACCAAAATTATTTTAAATGCAGTACATTGGCTACCCTCAAAATTATTCTAAGTGCAGTACATTGGCTACCCCCAACATTATTCTTAGTGCAACACATTGGCCACCCTCACAATCATCCAAGTGCAACACATTGTCTACCCCCAAAATTCTTCCAAGTGCAGTACATTGGCTCCACCCAAAATGCTTCTACGTGCAACACATTGGCTGCCTTCAAAATTCATCTAAGCGTAACAAATTGGTTACCTACACAATTCTTCTAAGAGCAACACATTGGCCAGCCTCAAAATGCATCTAAGTGCAACACATTGGTTACCTTCGCAATTCTTCTAAGAGCAACACATTCACTCGCTTTGGAGTGCAGGAAGAATAGTGGCTATGCTTTAAATGCAAACTGAAGTTAATTGGTCGCTATGGGCTAGATGTGTGCCTGAATTCAGAACCAAGGCTATCCTCTAGATATGCATCTAACTTCAATACATTGGGTATACTGCAGAATTCCAGCAACTATTTTCAGCTATGTAATTAAAATTATGTCACATTAAAATAGCAAATGTTGTTGTCTCTTACCTGAAGGTTTCTGCAGACATCTTAGTGTGAAAACAGAAAAAGAATATCGAGGCTGAGTACCCCAAAAGGAAATACACCGAACATGGGTTACAAAGGAACATACAAAGTACTTTATTTTATACTGAATCCAGTTACAAAAACGGAGCAAAATCAGATACTATCGGCCCTCAGTACAACACAACGAACTCCAGCGTGGTTCAGTGTGTTCAGTGAGAGACGCTGTACATTAGAATGCATTTGCTTTTTATACATTTAGTGGGTGCGATGTCCAGCCCCACTTCGGGTTAATATTCCTTTTAATATATCACCGATCTAGGGTTCGTGCCAAGTCTCAAATAACTGCATATAACTGGTTTGCCTTTAATACATGTATCAACAAGCGTATGCAATAGCTGTGTATTCTAAAGTTTTCCATGCAGGCCTTCTTAAACATTAATACAATGTAGTTTAAACAGATTTTCTTCGTTCAGTATTTGAATACATTGTCTCAACATATGCTTGTGGATTAGTTTTCATTGTACGAGTAATCCTTCTACACATAGGTCAGTGAAGGACAAGGTCTCAGTTCATGACCTCAACAAGTGGCCTGCAGCAAAATTACATATTAGCTATGTACAGAGGTCAAGACGGCCATGTTTGTATTCTGGAATGACATCGTCCACCATTTTAGCTCACAGGGTGACTTTTACACAACAAATCCTAAAATGGCGGTTTGACCTAAAATGGTGGCTTACATGGATTTAGGTCAGGACCTTGCAACACAGATTTCTTTCGCAAGCGACTTTCGAGCAGCTTGGCGTAGGCCAAGTTATATATATTTATTACAATAGGAGGCACGGTATACTTTCTATTCCGACAAACCCTCCTTTTGGCCTATGCCAAGTGCTAAAAACTACTTTGGATCTCCTTGCAAATAACTCCATGCATCATTGTCCATGCACCCTGAATCACTATCAGAAATATCTATTGCCATTAGATCGTTTGCTAAAATATCCTTCAATACGTATTCTTTGGAAGTCTTATCTGGGGCATACACTTTGGGGTCGATTCATGGAGCAAACGTGCACCAAAAATCCCAGCGCAAGCAGGCGCAAGGTAGCGCAAGCGTGAGAAACGCAGCGCACGCGTGCAATTCAAGGAAGACGCTGCGCGTGTTTCCCGCTGTCCGTGCGCCCAATCCAGCCATGGCGCACGCAGGCACACACGGCGTGCGCTACGCGCACAGCAAAAGCGCACATAGCGCGGCGCACACAACCAAAGTGGGCGGAACAGTGGGCGTAACACACGGAATGGGGAATAACGCGTGAAAAAGAAGGCGTAACTGGGGAAGTACTGCAGGGAACTACACGGAACGCACGCCAACAACCCATATTCATGGATTCGAATACGGGAAACCCGCGCACGGCAAAATACGCACACAGGCGTGAACGCGTCCGCCACACGAAGGCAGGCGGAAGCGTCCCCGCGCACAGTATAAAAGTGCGCACAAACAACAAACACGTATATACAGCTACGATGAATGCCCCATTTGTCGCAGCACTGATCGTGGGACACCGCAGGAGGAGGAGAATAGCCAGGGCACGCATTTTCGCACCACGGACAAGCCTTTTTGGGATGCCTGATGACCAGGTCTACGGCAGGTATAGGTTTCCACCCCATATCATCCTAGACCTGGTCAGGGAGTGGGAAGATGACCTTACATCCCCCACCCTTTGCTCCCAAGCATTGAGCCCCTTGGAGAAGGTGCTCAATGTCCTGCATTTTTTGGCCACTGGGTCATTTCAGCGGACTACTGCCATAGTGGGGGGGGTCTCACAGACAGTGCGCCCCTCAGTCCGCAGGCACATATACATGCCCAGAACACCCGCAGAAAGGCAGGCCGTTGACCTGGATTTTTTCAGGGTGGCACACTTCCCCAAAGTGCTCGGTGCCATAGATTGCACCCATGTGGCCCTACGTCCACCTAGGGCCACTGAGCACATCTACCGAAACCGCAAGCACTGGCATTCCATCAATGTACAGGTGGTATGCGATGCAAAGGGAATCATCACCTCTGTCTATGCAAACTACCCTGGCTCCACCCATGACAGTTTCATATACAGAATGTTCGCCCTGAGCCGGGCCCTGGAAGCTGGGCAGCATGGTGACACCTGGCTCCTAGGTGAGTACAAATGCCCTTGCACATGCATGCATGTCACACACACACACACAAATACACAAACCCCAATAATCACAACCATTTACACCTCCCCAGGGGACAGTGCCTACCCTCTGAGCAACCACATGATGACGCCAATCCAGAACCCCACCACACCACCCCAGGTAAGATACAACGCCGCCCATATTGCAACCAGGGCCATAGTGGAGCGCACATTTGGAGTGCTCAAGTCACGTTTCCGCTCCCTTGACCGCTCTGGCGGGCAGCTACTCTATGCACCACCAGTAGTGTGCAGGATCATTGTGGCAGCATGTGTCCTGCACAATGTTGCAACACGGCAGGGCGTACCGATGGACATGGTGGTGCCCCCACATCCCCAACCACAGGCACAGGCGCTGCCCATGGGATGGGACAGGGCACGTGGCGAGGAAGCCCGGACCCAGCTCGTGGCCACATTTTTCACCTAAACTCCCACCCCTGCGGAGTGCACACAGGCCTAGCACATACCAGGTGACAATCAATGATGACAAAGAGACAGTCAACTGTCACAACCCTACCACCCTGAGATAGTTGCCATGGAAGTGCCACATTGTCTGCATCCCTAGCTACTTAAACACAAGCTATCCTGTGTGACCAAAAGGCACACATATGACATGACATGATATGGCCTATACACAAGTATTTCAAGGTGCGATGAGGCAGGGAGGGGGGAACAAGGGAAGACAGACAACGATACTACTAGGCCAGGTGTCATTTAGATTGTGCAAGTGCAGGGGTAGGGGGAAGGGAAAAGTGCAGGGGAAGGGGGTGGAGTGCAGTACAGGGTAAGTAGACTAAAAAACAAATACATAGGCCAGCTGGTGGCAACTGCAAAGGTAAGTGCAGACAAGTGCTGGGAAGGGGGGGCTGTAGGGATAGAGAGGCAGTCCCGCAGTGCAGGGGTTGCCAGGGAGGCAGTGCAAGTGGAGAGTGGCTGGGCCAGGGACCGAGGTCGGCCCAGTTGCAGATCCAGTGCAGTTCCAGTGAAGAATTTTGCAAGGGAGAGGCAGAGAGAAAGCAGAAGCAAAGAGGAAGGTCTTGAGGTGCTTCCTGAACCGGAGATGGTTCTCCTCAAGTTCCAGTGAGGCAGGAGGGCTGTTCCAAAGGGAGTCCCCTGCCGCGGAGAGAGATCTACCCCCAGCTAGTTGCTTTGAGAAGCGGATGACCCTGACATGCAAGGTATGAATCACACACACCTGCAAAACAGGCCATGGCCATCACTGTTATGTCACTCAAACCCTCCCAAAGCACAACATGACATGGCAAGCAATACCCATACACCAACACAGTAACGTACAGTGGCATCGGACACTGCTGCCTGACCCGGAATCAGATGAAATGACAGACCAACAAAATCTCCCACCCAAAATAAGTCATTTCCAAATGCATTACAACGGTCGTAGACGTAACATCACAATGAATGCCTGTCTACATGCACATTGTGCATTGCAAAATCAACACTGCAGCTTCTGTGTGCTGTGTCCAACTCCTGCAACACACTGCTCAGCGCACAGCCATTGTGTGTGATGCACACCCTGAGCATCACTTCTAAGCGACAGACCACATCAAAAAGCAAATTAGGCATGTACAAAATCCATAATTGGTCACAGAACATGTGCTGCAGGGACACAGTGGGCACCAGAAGGCAAACAGTGTACACGTGGATATGCAAGGGTGGTTTTACATGTAGTGCATCAGAGTGCAAGTGTGTGGGTCAGTAAGGACATGCACTCAACATATGCATGTGCAATCAAGTGACCATCGGTGTCCTCTACACATCACATGTGAACATTCACCATGTGTACACCCCAGCATGTCAAACCACAACTATCCCCTCGCACCTGAAAGGTAAACACAACACACGATCAGGCATTGATCAGCAGAGCACAACATGTACATAGGATACCACCATTACAATGTCAGGGTTCCCATCACACTGCAGGGCAAGGCAACTATCAACAACAACCCCACCTCCCTCACAAATGACCATGACCCACTGAACAACTGCACCTGGGTCATGGAGCCTTCAACCCTCAATTCCACCTGGCCACAGGATCACCTTTCCCCTTCGTCACGATCTCCCACCTTGTGTGTAAAAAGGTGCTTGCACCCTCAGAGTCCACACTCATTTCCAAAATCACAAAATCCAAGCCAGAAAAACAAACCAGAACACCCTCCAGTAGATGACTTGACGTAGCAGTACCTCACAAAGGCCAAGTACTACCACAATGATGTAACAACCAAGGTAGCACAGTAAAACAATGTCACAACAGGATGTGAACCATGTGTGGTACATAACATAGAATGATGCACCATGAACGGATGTGTACTGTCACAGGTCCTGTGTACAGGCGCGGGAGTGTCACGAAACAACCACCCACACCGTGTCCCATGTGCCTGCAAGGTCAAACTCACAAAGGCCTCTGAGACCCTGGTGGGGAAGGAGGGTCAGGGATATGCAGTCGGGACAGGTGTTGGCACACTGGATAACTGGAATGAGTGGCAGGAGAAGGGAGGAGGAATGACACATGAAAGTTGGGAATGCACGAAAATGTACTACCTGCAAGAACACATACACAATCCAAACAAACTTGGACATCATTGTCATGGCCTTCTGTAGTCCAGGCTTAGGAGTGGCACGAACCAACCACCCCCTCTAGGGTTTTGGCGCCTGCAAGTTTGGGGCTTACACAGGCATCCACAACCCCAGCGGGGAAAGAGGGTTAGGGAACGTTGCTTAGATAGGTACGGGAAGCAGGAACACCGGGTAGAGGGTACAGGGTTCAAAATTGCATAGGATTCCGGTTGATTAGGGGGAAAAAAACATACCAAATTGAATTACACATTCATCCATGCATTAGTGCACCCCCCAGCAAGCCTATGCAGAGCAGTTTGAAAGAAAAACAACAAGACACTTAGCTCTGGTTTTGAGTGCTGGCCTCCTGCCTGCGCACTCTCAGGTCCGGTTACAGGAGCACTGCAATGCTGCAAAGAGAGCCACAGTCAACGACCTGTACTTGCCCATTACACAAAAACCCACCATCAAACATGCCCCATAGCGACAAACTACTCTACAAACAGACAATCTGGTGTAGATGCTTCGTACCATATATAACATTACCCCTGTGATGGGTCATACACAGTCAATGCAGTAAGTCAGCCGCCGGTGGGTGCATGGCAAATGGAACACCAATGTGTCACAATTCACACTACATGCAATGTTCCCTGGGTAAGCAGACAGACCCATATAGCAAGGCATGACTTCAGAGCAAGTTGTGTACCACCATGACTGAAACAAAGTTGGCAGTGCATTTATCAAAATGTACATGGAAATGAAATGCACTGCACTTGAGTATGTCCCTTGCTGTATGTCCCTGTGAGCTGCCCCTTTCCATGTCTCAGAAGGCTACATGGTTGATACAAGTGGCTCAATGGACCTTGGTGTACCGGAGGGTATGTGCCACTGCCCCTGCAGGTGTCCCAGACAACCTTACAATCAACAGCCATCAGTCCACCAACACATCTGAGCTCCATTGTGTGCTTCAAAACCAATATTCGTCCAAGCTCACCCTCAGTGCTGTGACTAAGCCTGCATGTGCAACTCGCCTGGTGCACGCTTTGCTGTGTTGTGGCCCCCCTGTGCTGCTCACCTTGCCTGGAGTTCCTTGGAACACGTCAACAGTTCTAGGATGTAGGTCTGCAATCCATGTGCCTCTGCTTGTGCACACATGTGCATGTGGGCACCAACAAACAAGTCCAGAATTCCGACGTCCAATGGGCCATGTCTGCTGGCAAAGGTGCTCTGGAGGCTCATCCCCCTGCAGAAAGGGCATGAAACACATGATTAATGCTTTAGTCATCTGTGTGTGTCTCTTCGGGCATCTCATTACTTGACCATGCCAGAGAGTTACATCAGAAATCACACCATCAGTCTGTCTTTCACATCCAAAGTGTGGAACACTATCTACTGCATGAATTGCAACAAGCACGTGTACAGTAAAGATAAGAAACATACTACACAATGCATTGCAATGAAAGTAAACATTAATCATGAAACACCCCATCTAGCAAAAGCTGAACAGTGGACAATAACACCAAAATCATCCCCACTAGGGGTGTAAACACAAGTTACACAGCACCAGACATGCCACAGATATGACAGTCCAAAGCCCTTGTGTAATAAGTTGTGACACCAAACCATCCATGCGAGCCCATGGATAAATGAGGCAGGAGTGGCATATGTGAGTCAAGGACCCCAAGCAGCAAACACATACACAAGACAAGCCTGAAGGGCCCAGCTGGAACAGACAGTGGATGCCTTCAAAAGCCACAAATCACCGCACCGTCACATGAAAGCACAATAGACAAGCAATTTTAAACTATATTAACTAATTACACTAACTATGAAAAACCTACATTACCTAATTAAACTAACTATCAAACAGAAACTTAACTAACTAAACTAAAAGAAAAATCAAAAATGGCCACATACGACCCGGGGGGAGGGGAGGCACCCAGGAGGGGGGAGGTACAGGGTGCTGCTCAACATCCACATGCGATGATGCTGAGCCAAAAAAAAAACCTCCATGGGCTCAATGCCTGCACAGCCCGACCTATGTGGGAGATAGATGGTCGTCTGAGTCTGGCTCATCCTGGAAAGTAGGACGTGGCACAGTAGCCTGGCCACGCCTAGCCGCAGCTTGCCCCTCGTCGGCAGCAAGTCTGCCGGACGGGTGAGCCTGGTTCTGTGTGGCGATGTGACGTAGGTCTGCATGCAGAACCTCACGTGATACACGTGCTTCCTCTTGCAAGGTAGCACGTGTAACACGGAATTCCTCCTGCAAGGCCTGGCTGGACAACCGCTGCACCTCCCGGCAAGCCTGTAGCTCCGCCGAGATGGTACGCTCAAGCTGTGCAAACCTCTCCTCTGCCCGCTGCCTCTGGGACATCATAAGGACACCCAGAGTGGATTTGAGGGAAGCATACTCCTCCCTCAGGTCATCCATGTGCGCCTCTGCGTGAGCAGCAATTGCTTGATGCAGAGACGACATTTCAGCCTGGCGTGCCCTGTCTGAGGCCGCCATGCCCAGCCTGAGCGAGCGGGCCGTGGACCGTGCCGCCTGCTGCTGGAGAAGCACCTGCCTAGCAGGGGGGAGCACAGATCGGATCACACGCTCCATGCTCTCAGCGATGTTCTCCATTGCTGCCCCCTGCCGTTCTGAATTGGCAGTCATATCTTGCTCCCACTCAGTATACTGCGGTTGCCCGCGGCGACCGCATTGCCGGGCTTGACCCCTGCGGAACCCAAGGACCGGGGGTCCTCGCTGTGTTGGCACCGCCCGCGGCTGCACGACTACATGCCCCCGTCGACGTGATGTCCCAGGCACATCAGTGACGGGTGTGGAGGGTGACCCTGCGTCCCGATCCACCACGGGCGGAGGAACCAAGACTGTCTGATCCCTCAGTGCAGGTGTCGCAGACAGAGGAGTGTCCACATCAGAATCACTCACCCCTGACACATGGACTTGATGCTCATCTAACTGAACATGGACTTCAGAGTCGTCATCAAGGCTGGACTCATAGGCATCCAAAGACAAGATGGACTGTAGCACTTGGGGGTTTTTGTGGCCTACCACCCCACGACAACCACTAGTGCTGGGTTGATGTAGTGGTAACAACCCTGTGTCTGGCATGACAACACCATCCTCCGCCTCCATTGCGTCATCACCTGAACAATAGAGAGAAAAAAGGTCACTACACATGTCAGAAGCACACAACACACACACACACCGACAGCAAACGCATCAGGCAGACATGTGACACACAACATATAACCTGGGATGCATGCTGGGTCAACTTTGAATTGCTTCTGTGATCAGACCTGTTGATAGGTGGCAGTTTCCATGGAAGTGGGTCTACGCAGTGCAAAAAATGTGTACGCAACTCACTACCTACATGTACAAGGACTCCATGGTGTGTGCCAGGAAATGTGAAGGCAGTGCAATGTGAAATTCAGGCATCACGTGCATTGTGCATTCAATGTGTACCATATCTAGAAGCCGAGCACCCCTCCACCCCAGTACCAAAGCAGGGATGCGTAGCATGGTATCAAAAGGCTGACCATACACCTGTGTATTGACAGGCAGTGTTGACTGGCATCAACAGCTTAATGTGATTCAAGTGACAACACTGCAAATGATGATGGGACAGTAAGCAGGACACATGATGAAAACTCTGGATGCCGCCCATGTGTGAAGAAGACACAACAACAGTTGGACAGAGTCATTGGCCATTGAACAGGCTGAGGCCTGTGAGCCACACAGATTGTCAGACCCTAAACAGGTGTGCAACGCAGTACTGAGCCACAGTTGCGTGGGAAGGCTGATGAGATGCCATGCAATGTATGTAACCAAGGACTTTTATTACAGTGATCATCCAGTCAAGGACACATAGGGGCATGCATGCAATGCACATGGTGCATGAATGGGCACTCTTGTCCCTGCGGGACATCTGACCTATGCACAGTACAAGTGAGATACCCTGCATCAAGTACTAAGGCTGTACCACACGGCATATGTCTGGCAGATTCTGCGCTGGAAGTTAGCATCTACACAGGACGCATGAACAAGAAAGTACACATTGGCAAGATTGAAACAGACCAGTGCAAAGGTGGAACTGGGGTGCAGAGTGGCGGAGGAGGGGCAAGGGAGCATGCCTACATGGAGTCCCAGCATGCAGGCAGAGGAGACATGCATCATGGAAGCATTGCATTACTTACACATCAGAACCATGTACACGTCACATGTAGTGGCAATCATGCACAACACATCCCACAAGTGAAACACACACGTCCTCAACAAACACGCATCAACACTCACTGGACTGGGCATCAAAGTCCAGCATCTCTCCCACTCCTTCGACCAATTCAGGTGGTATGAACTCCGCAACGAGTGCCTCATGGGGAGTGAGCTCTTCCTCCTCTGGTGCAGGCCCACCGCCAGTCACCAGAGTCAAGTTGTAATTAGAGGCACGCTTAGCCTTAGTGCTGCGTTTGATATCATTCCAACGCTTTTTGCACTCTTGCGCCGTGCGCACCTCATGGCCGAATGAACTGACATGTTCCGCAACATGCTTCCAGTGGGTGTCACGTTGGGCAGCCGTAGTCTGACTATTGGCACCCACTAGCATGTCACGGCTGTGGCCCCGTACGTAGTCCACGAGGAAGTCCAGTTCCTGCTTGCAGAAAGGCTTCTTCCTCGACGCGCAGGAAGTCGTGGCTGTGAGTGGGGTCCCAGCATGTGCTGCAGGTGCAACCTTCCTCCTCTTGGACTGTGGCGCAGACCCTGGCTGGCTAATGCCGCCCTGACTAGTATGGCCAGTGGGTTCGGTGGATTGAGCCGAGGGAGTGGCAGGTGGAGGGACGACCAAAGGCCTGACTTGTGTCAGTGGCAGCTGGGTGCCCTCTAATGGACCCTGCACAGCAACATCAGCTGTGGCAGGGTCATTGACCGCAACGGTCCTGGTTGGCAGACTCACAACCGGGGTGTTGTTGGGTGCATCTGCCCCTGCACTTGCCAACACCCGGCTGTTCGGGGCAGCAGATGACATGACTGCCCCAGTGACACGTGTCTTGGTCTGAGCAGCCGGCCTGCCCCTATGGTTTCCTTCCTGGCCTGTTGGAGATCTACCAAGGGCTCCTCAAGTGCCAACGCAGCCTGCGCTGGCAGACCCTGAGCCTGGGTGGCGGTGTCCACAGCTGCACCTGCAGCTACCACTACCCTTGCGCCCGTGGCAGTCGATGGAACAGACTTCCGGGTCACATGGGCGCCAGTGCCAGATGCAGAAGCTGCATCCCCCGGAACCACAGGGGGTGGTGGCATGACTGCACGGACACATGGCACAACATTGTGCTCAAGTGGCGTACCCCTGCCTCTTCCCACTCTGTGGCCGCCCTGGACACCCTGGAGTCCCCCTACTCCCTGGTCACCACAGCCACGTCCCCGACCACGCCCGCCACAAGGAGTACGCCCAGCTGAGGTGCCCCTCACCTTTGGTGGCCTCCCAACCATGGCATAGATGTAGTAGTGCCGGCACAGATGGAGTGGTGCCAATGGGAGGTGTACACCACAATTGACCTGGGAAATTGGGGTGAAGGGGGTGGGAAGCAAGATGTTAACAGCCCCCCTGCACCTGCAAGGCTGGATGTGACCCCGGTGATGTAGTGATGGGTCACGCAACGCTCAGGCACACCAAAACTGCAGTAAAACCGTGCACGCAACCCTGCAGCCTACGTGCGTGGATTCAACCTCCCGCAGTACGTGGTGGCACCCAGTAACACGAATAACGCGTACGCGTGGGACACGCAGGCTACTATGACATCGAAAATGGGTGCGATACACAGGGGCACCCGCAGTGGGAAAAAGAGCATGTGCGACTCACCGTCTGACTAGCGCAATGCGGAAAAACACGCGTAGCCAATACCCCCGCCAAAAGAAAAGATACGTCCGTGATAGCTATGAAATTGTGATGGCGCGCGAAACAACAGGAAGCAGCAACACACGTCGGTCTCCACGAAAGGCACGTACAGTGAACTGCTGGGCCTGCTCACCTTTAACCCGTGCTGAGGGAAATGCCCGCGCGCGTCACGTCACTTACACGCATGGCCCCTTTCCTCGGATTACACGCGGACGTGCAGTTTTTCACGCGCGCTGAAATGCCCATGCACGCCTGCGCGCATCACGTCACAGGGGCGCTTGCGCTTCAGGGGCCTTCTGTCCAATGAAATTGCGTATGCGTGCAGACGCGCTTACGCGCTAAGGGCCTTTCCTTGAATTACACGCTGACGTGCAGAATTTTCACGTGCCAAATCACTCCGTATCAAGCTGGCCACGCATAAGCACACAGAAGACCACGCTCCTGCCCAGAAGGCCGAATTACTGCCCCCAGAGCCCCGAGCACGCTCCCACCTGCCATCTGCTGCTGCCTGACTGCCTGCTGCCCATGTGCCCTGCCATTTGCTGCCTGCACATCAGCCAGGGGTGGTGTTGCTGTGACCACCCCTGCTGGAACCGAAGACTCCCGACTGGGATTCCATCGCTCCACAGCCCAGCCCCAGGACCCAGTTGCCCACCCACTCCTGCCTCTGGGGTTGTCATGTCGGGCACTGCAACATCTGGCACCACTGACAACCCCCGGCCAGAGAGGCAGAGGGGCACCAGCTTCAGTGCCAGGGAAGTTGGTGTCCTGGTGGAGCAAGTCCTGGGGCAGTATGATGCCCTCTTCGGAAGTTCCCGCGCTGACAAGGAAGGACGGACTCGGATCTGGACGGACATCATGACTGCCATCAACACGGAGGGGGTGGCAGTCCGTGACTTCCAACCTGTCAAGAAGCACTGGGAGGACTTCAAGTCCAGGACCCTGAACCAGGCCCAGCGCCTCTTGAAGGCAGCGGATGCTAAGGGGTGCCGGGGAACTTGTCGGAAGATCAGATGAGGGTCCTTGAACGCATATCCCCAGCGCTCCACGTCCAGGTCCTTGAGAGGCAGACCCGTCTGCCAAATGCAGTTGTGTGGGCACACATGTTTGGATGAATGTGTACGTAAGTAGACATGTTCGTGATGTCACGCATGTATGTTGTTTTCAGCTGCATGTATCAGCACTGTGTACATGTGCATGTGTGTGTATTTGACAAGGGTGCAACAGTGATGCAACATGGATGCATGTGACAGCGGGATGTGGAAGCCTGATTGGCAGATGTGACATGGATGCCCATCTGAACACTGCGACAGTTGGCAGAGGTGTACACATGCATGCAAGTGTGGTGGGGTGTGTACATGTGCAGTGCACTCCCTGTGTTGCACGTGATGTCTGGCTCACCATTGCCTGCTCATGCTGTTGTATCTGTATGGATGGTGCTGACAGTTGCGATATGGCTGTGGTATGGCTCATGTGTGCAAGTTGAAATGACATGTGTGTTGGGGATTGTGATGGCATGTCTGAGGTTTGCCAATGCCACTCATGTACAACTGTCATGTGTGTATGTGTCCATTGTACAGTGCCCTGATGCCTGTGTTTTATTTCTCCCTGTCTGCAGCGTCAACTGATGAAGAGGGCGGACAAGGTGCTGTGTAGCACAGCGGCAGGGATCCCATCGCCAGCCGGAGACGCAAGGCCCGGCTCCCCTCCCAGGTTGTGATCTCGTCGGGGAGTGAGGAGTCCGGTGCCACGTCCCAGGCCGCAGCTGCCGGGGGGAGGTCCAAGAGGCGGAGGTTGGATTTAGACTCCTCGGCAGCAGAAGGGGCAGCTGGGACCCCACAGGGCCCAACAGGGGAAGATGGCACGGAGTCATCCAGGTTGGTGGGGGGTTTGGTGGAGGAGGAGGCCGTGCAAGCAACAGAGACGGGGTCTGGAGGTAGGGATTCCACTGGTGCTAGTGGTGCAGTGCAGGACCAGGGACAGGAGGCAGCACAGGCCGCCGCGGAGGTGCCTTTGTGCAATCCTGTGCCTGATCCTGTCCCTGCATCATCTTGCACCAGCAGGGATGCCTACGTCCATACCCGTTTTCAGGCAGGGGATGAGCTCACGACAACTGGCCTTCCTCTGCCTGTGGACGTGGCTATCCGGGTCCGGGTTGAGCCTGTCCTGACTGGTGTGGCGTTGCGTTAACGGGCCAGGTGAGGTGACCTGCAGTCTTTTCATGAGGAGACTGCACGTCATCTCGAATGGCTCGTTGACCGCGTCGGCCTACTGGGACAGGTCACCCAGGCCGGATTCCTCCGTTTGATGGGGCTTGCTACGACCCCCTCCTCAACTGAACCCCCTATGCGCCAGTCATCCTCCGTGCCATCTTCCCACCCATCAGTCACCTGGGTGCCCTGTGGAGCTGCCTCTGACGGTGCGGCCAGGCTGGTGGAGGAGGCATCCCTGCCACAGTCAGGAGTCGGACGTCCAGCAGGGGTGGCCACATCAACGACTGCACCCCAGCCAGCGGAGGATGTGCAGGCAGCAGGAGGCAGTGCACCGGCAGAGGCACAGCAGCAGCAGCAATGTGGTGGGAGCCATTATGGCTCGGGGCCTTCGACATCGGAGGGGCAGGCATCGGCCGGAGGGCAGGAGGACCCAGGACAGAAAGTGTCTTCCGTGTGGCAGCGGTTGGGCCACACCATAGATGCGGAGCGGCAGCGGGCAGAAGAGGCACGGCTCACGATGGTCAGGGCGGAGAACTCCATGCGGAGGGCCCTGAGGCGGGCCGAGTGCCTCGAGGCAATCCGCAGGGGGTTGGAGGTGGACACGTGGACGGCCCTGCGGACCCTCTGGGCCATGGAGGAGGACCGCCTCTGGGACATTGAGCAGGAGTTCGATGATGCCCTGGTCCGGGACATCCAAAAGTGAGCCGTCGGACTAGCCCGCTGCCCTTGTAAATAGTTCTGTGGTTAGCGTTAGGTTTCCTTTGGTTTTGCATTTTTTTTGGACCTTTTGGACAATGGGCCACATTTTTGTATATAGTTTTTTTTTTATTAGTTAGTGTTATTAGATAGGTTTCATTTCTTCTGTTGGGATCATGGACCCTGGCTTGTTCATCTGTATATAGTTACAATTTACCCATGGAGCAATGGCTTTCAAATATAATTTTCCATTGGATTTTCTTTTGTGGACTGTGACTTTGGACACCATTCCTTTGGATTATGATTTTTGCTATTGCATTATTTCACGGACATGCTGCTTTTTATTTTTTTAAATTCCCATTTCTGTTTGTTTATTTTTGATTCAATATAAGTTTCCTTTAATACATATTTTTTGTTCAAACTTCAATGTGTAGTATCATCTCATTGGTTTCATGCATATCATGATATGGGTTTTGAGATTCACTGACACCCATTGGGTGTATGTGAGGGACATGTGTTCATTACCAAACTTGCAATTGGGGTTCTATCATGTTATTGCCATTTATAAGTGGGTGGATGCAATACTCGGGTGGGTGTTTGGCATTTGGTGGCTGACCATAGGGACCAGGGATCTAGATTGTGATGACATGTTGGCTGGGGAACATGAGTTGGGGGCCTGGTGGAGGGTGCCCCACAGTGCTGGGGGGTGGGGGTGCAGGGGAACATGAGTTGGGGGCCTGGTGGAGGGTGCCCCACAGTGCTGGGGTGTGGGGGTGCAGGGGGACATGAGTTGGACATGAGTGGAGTCCTGCTGGCAGGTGCCCCACAGAGCTCGGGGGTGGGGGTGCAGGGGAACATGAGTTGGGGGCCTGCTGGCAGGTGCCCCACAGTGCTGAGGGGTGGGGGTGCAGGGGAACATGAGTTGGGGATCTGCTGGCAGGTGCCCCACAGTGCTGGGGGGTGGGGGTGCAGGGGGACATGAGTTGGGGGCCTGGTAGAGGGTGCCCCACAGTGCTGGGGTGGGGGTGCAGGGGAACATGAGTTGGGGGCCTGGTGGAGGGTGCCCCACAGTGCTAGGGGGTGGGGTGCAGGGGAACATGAGTTGGGGGCCTGGTGGCAGGTGCCCCACAGTGCTGGGGGGTGGGGGTGCAGGGGAACATGAGTTGGACATGAGTGGGGGCCTGCTGGCAGGTGCCCCACAGTGCTGGGGGGTGGGGGTGCAGGGGGACATGAGTTGGACATGAGTGGGGGCCTGTTGGCAGGTGCCCCACAGTGCTGGGGGGGTGGGGGTGCAGGGGGACATGAGTTAGGGGCCTGCTGGCAGGTGCCCCACATTGCTGGGGGGTGGGGGTGCAGGGGAACATGAGTTGGGGGCCTGGTGGAGGGTGCCCCACAGTGCTGGGGGGTGGGGGTGCAGGGGGACATGAGTTGGGGGCCTGGTGGAGGGTGCCCCACAGTGCTGGGGGGTGGGGGTGCAGGGGAACATGAGTTGGGGATCTGCTGGCAGGTGCCCCACAGTGCTGGGGGGTGGGGGTGCAGGGGGACATGAGTTGGGGGCCTGGTAGAGGGTGCCCCACAGTGCTGGGGGTGGGGGTGCAGGGGAAAATGAGTTGGGGGCCTGGTGGAGGGTGCCCCACAGTGCTGGGGGGTGGGGTGCAGGGGAACATGAGTTGAGGGCCTGGTGGTAGGTGCCCCACAGTGCTGGGGGGTGGGGGTGCAGGGGAACATGAGTTGGACATGAGTGGGGGCCTGCTGGCAGGTGCCCCACAGTGCTGGGGGGTGGGGGTGCAGGGGGACATGAGTTGGACATGAGTGGGGGCCTGTTGGCAGGTGCCCCACAGTGCTGGGGGGTGGGGGTGCAGGGGGACATGAGTTGGGGGCCTGCTGGCAGGTGCCCCACAGTGCTGGGGGGTGGGGGTGCAGGGGAACATGAGTTGGGGGCCTGGTGGAGGGTGCCCCACAGTGCTGTGGGGTGGGGGTGCAGGGGGACATGAGTTGGGGGCCTGGTGGAGGGTGCCCCACAGTGCTGGCGGGTGGGGGTGCAGGGGAACATGAGTTGGGGGCCTGGTGGAGGGTGCCCCACAGTGCTGGGGGTTGGGGGTGCAGGGGGACATGAGTTGTACATGAGTGGGGGCCTGGTGGAGGGTGCCCCACAGTGCTGGGGGGTGGGGGTGCAGGGGGACATGAGTTGGGGGCCTGGTGGAGGGTGCCCCACAGTGCTGGGGGGTGGGGGTGCTGGGGGACATGAGTGGGGGTGCAGGCTAGTCCCCCGTGGTGTGGGCTGCCTGCAGGGGCCGTGGAGGTTGTGGAGCGAACACCTGGGAGGACCCACATGGCCAATTCACATGTAGTACTCCACGGAACCCCTTAAATAAACGTACCCTGCTGATGTTGCGTGTGGAACTTCCCGCGCACCCCAAGATACACGTACCCTGGAGATTCGCGTGTGGAACTTCCAGCGCACCCAAGTAATACACGTACCCTGCTGATATCGTGTGTGAAACTTCCCGCGCACCCCAAGATACACGTACCCAGGACATTCGCGTGTGAAACTTCCCGCACACCCCAAGATACACGTACCCAGGACATTCGCGTGTGAAACTTCCCGCGCACCCCAAGATACATGTACCCAGGACATTCGCGTGTGGAACTTCCAGCGCACCCCTGAAATACATGTACCCTGCTGATATCGCATGTGAAACTTCCCGCGCACCCCAAGATACACGTACCCAGGACATTCGCGTGTGAAACTTCCCACGCAACACAAGATACACGTACCCAGGACATTCGCGTGTGGAACTTCCAGCGCACCCCTGAAATACACGTATACTGCTGATATCGCGTGTGAAACTTCCCGCGCACCCCAAGATACACGTACCCAGGACATTCGCGTGTGGAACTTCCAGCGCACCCCTGATATACACGTACCCTGATGGAATCGCGTGTGAAACTTCCTGCGCACCCCTGAAATACACGTACCATGCTCGCACAGGGCCAATCGCATGTGAAACTTCCTGCGCACCCCAGTAATACAGGTACCCTGCTGAATTCACGTGCGTAAGTTTCCGCGCACCCCTAAATACACGTACCCAGGACATTCGCGTGTGGAACTTCCAGCGCACCCCTGATATACACGTACCCTGCTGAATTCACGTGTGAAACTTCCCGTGCACCCCTGATGTACACATACCCTGATGGAATCGTGTGTGGAACTTCCCGCGCACACCTGATATACACGTACCCTGTTGAATTCATGTGTGAAACTTCCCGCGCACCCCTGATGTACACGTACCCTGATGGAATCATGTGTGGAACTTCCCGCGCACCCCTGAAATACACGTACCCAGCTGAAATAACGTGAGGTATTTCCCGTGCACCCCAGTGATACACGTACCCCGCTTGCCGTGCTGGTACAGGGTTAGCGCAGCCCTTTGTGCTGGATTGGGGATTTTGATGCCTTTTCCCTGTCAAGGGGCGTTCTTGGGGGCGTAACTGGCGCTGCTGCAGGGTCGCTGCGCCACTGTGTGCCACAGCTGGTTTTGGTGGCTGGAATCCATGAATACGCTGTGCGCGGAAATGTATTTTGGCGCACGCGGCTGGCGCAGGGATTCGCACGCGCACACTGTGCGCCAGCCGAGTGCGCCACTTGTGCGCTAAATTCTATGAATTACCCCCTGAATGTCCTATCGAACCTATCGCTTGCGCGCAACATCCCCCTAGTATCGAACACATACCAGGCAGACACTGAATACAGCAACAAAGAAACAACAGTATTCCCAAAATAATCAATAAGACCGAAAGCACCTTCCAACCCCAAGACCGCAAGAAGTCCCAGAACCAAGCGCTCAGATCCCAGTTTCCCTTTGGAACATGCACTTCGGAACTAAGGACGTGCAGATTTTGCATTGCCTTAAAGCAACAATGCATAGACACTAAAAATCACCAGCAATGGATTACCAAGAGCATACAATTGAAAACTGAGTTGAAAGCTTAAAACAGATCGCAGCCAAATGACACGTGTAAAAGTTGCATTTCCTTTTAATTTCCGTGTAAATTTACTCAAACAGTTTCTTAAATAAACGGGTGAAATATTGCAAATCGTGATGCGGTTGGCCTGGGGCATAGAGGTATATTACAGGGACACTATAGAAGTGAAAATAGGTCTCTAGCTATGAAACTGGATGAGTTATGCAAGATATAAAAAGGTGCACTTTGAGCAAAATGAAGCTGTGAAATAGGAAAGGAAATCAGTTGTGACAAGAACAGTTTTACTTAGAGTATTCAGGCTAGAGCACCAAAGATGGACACAGTAAGATCCAAGGTTGATTTGCGAGTTCAACCCTAGCGGAAACCAGTCTGATCACTCGAAATATGACGAATGGCTTATGATTACACACGATAAAATTGAAAAGAGATGGCGCTAGTACT